>NW_005200081.1:0-52071 GCF_000372725.1 Emiliania huxleyi CCMP1516 | reverse complement strand
GGACCCCCCCCCCCACCTTTCCCCTAAAGCCTTCCCAGGCCCGGTGGCCCACGAGCCTGGGGCCGAAAACCCCCCCCCCCCCCCCCGCCCCCCGCCCCCCGCCCCCCGCCCCCCGCCCCCGCCCGCCCGCCTGAGCTCCCCCCCCTCCCCCTTTCAGTCCTACAAGTCCGCGCCAAAGCCCTCCCTGGTGTGATTCGGTCGACAATGGCCCGGAGCTGTTTGTCCCACGGCGGTTTGGGGCGGGGATAGGGAGGCCGTAAAGGCGCGCAGCAGGCGGGAGGCCGCAGCGGGTACATGGCCCATGGCCCATAGGTACGTCGCCGGTGATGCGCATCGATGCGGAGAGAGCCATCGCCTTAGAGAGGCCTGTCGGGAGAGGTGTGCCGTGTCTGAGGGCGCGCTGTCCCACCTCACCGAGGCTCTTGTACCTTGTGCCCGCCTCATTAACTCTCCCTGTTACAGTCGAGACCGCGAGCAATCTCTCTCGTAGCACTCGTGTACCGTACCCACACCTCTCACGCTCCGCAAAGGACCAACCAGTCGCCACACACACACACACTCCGCGCACCGCGGACCGCGCACTTCCCACGAGGCACACGACACAAACACGACACAAAGAGTGAAGAGTGTAAAAAAAAAGCAACCCGAGAGAGGCAGAGGGTCAAGGCGTCGCATCTCACGGCGTCACGCTCACGGCACACGGGCGGCACCGCGCACCCCCGCCCTCCCCCCCAGCCCCACACTCCACAACGGAACAGCGCACAGCGGTCGTGACTGGTGACTCACGTGTGTGTGAGTCGTGTGAGAGCGTGTGACCGTGCTCCGTGGTGTGTTTTCGGCCTTTTCCGATTTCCCGGCGCAGGAGACATGCGCGGCTCAGACGACAGACGACCACACGCAGCTCAGCCAGCTCACACAGGCCGCGAGCAGACAGCGCCTGCTGGCCATCTCGAGACATTCGCAAAGAACGCTAGCTACATGGGAGGGCTTCGTGAAGGATGGATTGAAAAACATTCGAACAAAGAAGAGGCGACGGGAGGAACCGGCAGAGGATGCAGTGACGTGACACACACACACACACACACACACACACACACACACACACACACACACACACACACACACACACACACACCGCTCACCCACGCGCACCGGGCCTTGCACTTTGAATGCCGTGGGGCTCCTGTCGTTAGACGTGGAGACGCGAGGAGGTTGCCCCCCCTTGCCCCACCACCTCGTGTGTGTGGTCTGTGGAGAAGTTTACCTTACCTTACCTTACCTCACACAGGCAGAAGAGGCACCGCAAAAACTCCACGAGTTCTCGCACAGTCACGCACACGCGACACCCGGACACAGCGCACACGTATACACGCGCTCGGAAAAGCCAAAAGTGTGAAAAGACAGCCCCCGACAGCCGAGACACGAATATCCGCACACAATCACTTCACGACGCTTCTTACCGAGACTCGGGGCAGCGGGCTCCTGCGCGGCCCGGATGAGCGGTAGGCCTCGTCGCCGCCAGCCTCGGCTCTGGGCCTGGCGCGAGCGGGCGTCCCCCACCGCCTCCGCCCGCCCGCGGGGCTGCACGCGCCCCCCGAGCCGGAGCTTCGGCCGGAGCTCGATGCATGTGAGGCGCGGCCGAGAGTGGGCGAGCCGGGGCCGCGCCCGGACCCGAGCCGCCACCACCTCCCTCCCCTCGCGGGGCCAGACGTGCTCGCCACGCCGTCGCTGAGCGTGCTGCTGCTGGCCGCCTCATCGTCCGCCTCTGCAGCCGGCGGGCTCGCCCCCAGCAGCCGCAGCTGCCTCCTCAGGTCCTCGTTCTCCTTGCGGAGGCTGTCGGCGCTCCGGAGCGCCGAGCCGCTCTCTCGAGGAGAGGATGGGCGGGAGGCGGCGGGGGAGCTCGCGGCGGAAGTGGCGGCGGAAGTGGCGGCGGAAGCGGCGGAGGTGGCGGCGGAGGTGGCGGCGGAGGTGTGGCGTGACGAGGACGGCGACGTCATCTCCGAGAAGTAGCCGCCCGCGTCTGCGATGGAGTCGTCGGCTGCAGCTGCTGCGGTGGCGGCGGAGCTGGCGGGAGGGGCGGAGGCAGTGGAGGTGGCGGCGGCGGTGGGGAGTGAAGCGGAGGCGGCGGCGGCGGCGAGGAGGATGACGGCGGCAGCAGAGGCCTGCGACGACATCTTTCGTCCGGCGAGCAGAGGCGTGTCTGCAGCGTCCTCGGCGCGCGACACTTCGGCGAGCGCCTGATGGACCGATGGAGGGGCTGCGTTACTCAATCACTCAACGGGCGTCCCTCGGCGCAGGACTGCTCGGCGAGCGCCTCGCGTCGGACCGCCCAGAGAGCGCCCGCCTTGGCCAGCTCCTCGGTGGGGGGAGGCGCCCCGTCGGCGGTGCGCATCAGCCGGCGCTGCGCCTGCCGAGCAGAGCACGCCTCGTGCGGACTCACGAGCTACGGATGCAGCTCTGACCGCAGCCGAGTACGTGTGCACTGCTTGCTCGAATACAGGTGTGCTCTCCTCCGCATCTGGAGTCCCAAACCCGCCGCAGCTCCGCCGCACTAAGCTCGAGCGTGTTCCTGCCCCTCCTGCGCCCGCCACCGCCGCCGCCGCCGCGGCGGGCGACCGCGGCAGCCCTCGCGCGCTGCTGCACACCTCCGCTCGGCACGTCACGGCCGCGCCTCCTCGGCCGCCTCACGCCCCCCGCCTCCTCGCCCTCCTCCTTGCCCTCCGCATCGCCCTCCGCCCCCGCGCCCTCCGCCGCCTCCGCCGCCTCCGCCGCCTCCGCCTCCTCGCCCTCCTCGGCCTCCTCGCCCTCCTCCCCCGCCGCGCCCGCCCGCGCCACCCGCTCCGCCAGGCAGTACAGCGCGTCGCGCCCCTCCAGCGGCGCGCGGTACCTGCTCGCAGCGAGTCGTGAGAAGAGACGCCGTTCACAGCTCGCCACTCCGCCAAGCCGCATCACCCGGGCGGCAACGCTCGCTCGGCAGGCGCCTCGGCGGCGGCGGCGGCGCCTGTCGAGCGATCAGAGACGCGGTGACGGCCTCTGTGACGGCCGCTAGGCCCTTGAGAGCGATCACGAGACGGCGCAGACGCGGCCAGGCGACGCCAGCTCCAATCTCGGCGTGATCTCGGCTACTCTCGGCGCCGCGAAGCAGCTCGTCGCTGGTCGGCCGCCGCTGCTGCTCCTTACGCAGGCAGGCCTGGGGACAGGTCCGGCAAACTTCGTGCGTGGTGGTTGCGTGCGTGTGCGTGTGCGTGCGTGTGCGTGCGTGCGTGCGTGCGTGCGTGCGTGCGTGCGTGCGTGGCACACCTCGATCAGCAGCAGCAGCGGCGCGGAGCACTGGCGGCGGGCGGCGGGCGGCGGGCCATGCGCGATCTGCAGCATCGCCGCCATCGGCGCGGAGACGTCGGCAAGGGGCGGAGTGCCGTCGAGGAGCTCGATGAGGGTGATGCCGAGCGACCAGATGTCGGAGGAAGCGCCGCACGCCTCGCATAGTACATCAAGTGACATTATAACACATGACACATATCATATGCATATGGCCAGATGTCGATATTGGCGCCGCGCGCCTCGCCCGTGATGACCTGGCCGGGGGGAGGGGGGGGGGGGTTGGCGGGCGAGGGGCGAGGGGGAAGGGGCTGTGAGGGTGAGGGTGAGGTGGCCACCTCAGGCGCCATCCACTGCGGCGTCCCGGTGACTAACTAACCCTCACCCTAACCCTATGTCACCTCCGGCGCCATCCACTGCGGCGTCCCGGTGACTAACTCACCCTCACCCTAACCCTATGTCACCTCCGGCGCCATCCACTGCGGCGTCCCGGTGACTAACTAACCCTCACCCTAACCCTATGTCACCTCCGGCGCCATCCACTGCGGCGTCCCGGTGACTAACTCACCCTCACCCTAACCCTATGTCACCTCCGGCGCCATCCACTGCGGCGTCCCGGTGACTAACTCACCCTCACCCTAACCCTATGTCACCTCCGGCGCCATCCACTGCGGCGTCCCGGTGACTAACTAACCCTCACCCTAACCCTATGTCACCTCCGGCGCCATCCACTGCGGCGTCCCGGTGACTAACTCACCCTCACCCTAACCCTATGCCACCTCCGGCGCCATCCACTGCGGCGTCCCGGTGACTAACTCACCCTCACCCTAACCCTATGCCACCTCCGGCGCCATCCACTGCGGCGTCCCGGTGACTAACTAACCCTCACCCTAACCCTATGTCACCTCCGGCGCCATCCACTGCGGCGTCCCGGTGACGCTCGAGGCGGAGAGGTCGCCTGTTCACAGCTGGAGGTGTGAAGAGCGAGCCTCCTCCCGGTGGCGCTGAAGGAGGGGAGAGGTCTCCGATGCAGCTCGAGACGCCAAAGTCTGCGATCTTGACCACCCCTCCCCGGGTGAGGAGCAGGTTGCCGCCCTTGACGTCACGGTGCAGCGTGCCCCGCTCCACGTGCAGGTACCGCAGCCCCTGCAGCACGTCGTGCGCAGCGGCGGCCGCCTCGGCGTCCGAGGGAGGCCCCACCTAGAAGAGAGAGGAGAAACGGCTCCGAGCGCGCCCCGAGGAGGGTCGGCCCAGCGTGCTAGACATGTCCCCACCGCCCTCACGACCTCTTGCAGCGAGCCGCGCTCGCAGAGCTCCAGCAGCACCCACACCTCCCCCGCACCGGGGAGCGGGAAGGCGCCCAGGAACGGGACGATGTGCGGGTGCGAGAAGGAGCGCAGGAGCAGGATCTCGCGCTCGAGCTCGAGCTGCACCTTTCATCAGATTCACACAGCTCCCAACAAGAGCCATACCTGATCTCGCGCCTCGAGCTCGAGCTGCACCTCGCCCGGCGCGAGACCCTCCTGCAGCGGCACTATCTTGACGGCGACATCGCGCCCGGACCCCTCGCGCCCGCGCCAGACGGAGCCGTAGCAGCCGCCGCCCAGCTTGTCCAGCAGCCTCGGTGCCTCTGGCCCAGGCTGCGGCTGGCCGCCGACCCCGACACCGGCCCGGACTGCCGCAGCCGCCTCGTCGCGCTTGGCCGTCGCCAGAGAATACAACCGAGGTGGCAGTTCGGAATGTCTCGCGGCTGCGAGGAGCCTCGTGTACAGCGCCAGTGCTGGAGCCGGCATGTGCAGCTTGAGGAGCATGTTTGCGGCCGACAGCGCGAAGCGCGGCTCACCTGGCACCATCCGACGCGCTGCGTCGAAGCAGCGGAGCGCTTCGCGCGTGTCACCGTTCCGATTCAGCTCGAGGCCCTCCGCGTTGAGCGCGGCGGCCCGTCGCCTCATGAATACGAAGAGAAGGGACTGCCGGACCGCCTGTGGCTTGCCTCAACAAGGTCCAACTGTTGCGCCGGTGGCGCATTTCTTCCCGGCGTGCAATAGCCTCTTGCGACGCAGGTTCCGACCCTCTGCGTGGCCGACTCACACAGCGAGCCTTCCTGTCTCTCTGCTGCCGATTCATCGGTGGTGCTCAGTGGCCCTCAGTCAAGATATTGTAGAGACCGACCATATGCGCAATATCTTGACTGAGAGCTATTAATTAAGCCCCGTTCGACGATCGGTAGCCTCACCGCGGGTCGCGCCGCTGTGCAGCGAGAGCCAGGCTCGCCCGGCGAAGGTGACCAGAGAGCGCTCAACAAAACCAGAAAAATCAGGGAGCCTCAGAGAGTGCCACTGCCACCACCCAGGCCGCGGGAGCCGATCGGCTGCGCCGAGGACAGCTCCCTCAGTGTGCTCCGCGCAGTGTGCGTCGCGGCGCCGTCCAGCCACTTTGGCGGCCAGCCACCAGACGAGTTCTTCGACTCTGAAGGACAGAAAGGTACCGTCTGAAAGGTATTTTCATGCTCTATTGACTGGCGAAAAAATCCTCCGCCAAATATTTTCACAGCCGGTGTGACAATATACCTACAACACCGAAGCATAAGTGGTGCAGAGATTGGTTATTTCCACAATCAAATCGTCCGTGCAGAGTGCTTGATTCACGGACAGCGAGGCTGCCCGCATGTCAATCGTTGCCCGCAAGCGGAGCTCCCCACCGGCGGGTTTGAAGACACTGAGCCGAGCGCGCCGGCGGCGGACCGCCGCCGGCGCGCTCGCTTCGGCGGATGGCTGAGCGGCACAGTTTCTGGCCGCCCGGCCTGCGAGCAGTTGCCGCGAGACGATCGAAGGCGCTCAGTTCAAGCGCGCCGCCATGCCAGATCTCGCCCCACGCCCCGACCAGACCGGGCAGTGCGTGCAGGAATGATACAGGCATGATGGGCGGGTGTGGTGAGCACGCCAGCGGCACCGTTGCGCACTCTCAGGGTCGCAGCCGCCTATCTCGTGAGGGGCGTGGCTCGGGGCGGGTGCGAGTGAGTCGAGGAGCGCGGCGTGCGCGTGCGCGCGCGTGGTAAAGTCGGTTTACATTTCATCACTGGTATAAAAGAGAACCAAAACCCCACCCGCGCCGCGCGCACGCGCGCTCGCATCACCTCAACACTCACACAGCAAATCAAAGATGCGGGCAGGCGCGCTCCGTTCGAGTTTCTTCGATCAAAAAAGGGACGGGGGCGAATCTCTGCAGAAAAAGAAAGAAAGAAAACACACAACCCAAGGGAGGGATGCACAGCTCATGAGTGAAGCATGAAGAGTTTTGTTAGCATCAGTGAGCAACAGTGAGGCTGGCTGGTCGGTGTGTTCCTCGTGTGGCCCGCCTTGCGTGCTGGGAGGAGCAGGGAGAGACTGACTGCTGGCGACCGAAGGACATGGGTGCTCAAGGCCTTCACACCCACCGGCAGTGCTCGCGGTCCTCTCTGCGCCTCCGCCTCGAGCGGAGGTCGGGCGCCGCCGCCGCTGCCACTGCTCCGCCTCCACGGCATGCCGACGCCTCTGAGGCCGCCGAAGCAGTGCTCCATTCGCTTGCGGAGCTGTTCGCAGCACGCGGCTGGCAGCCACCTCCAGCCGCACGGCGCGACGGCGGGCTGTGGCTCCTGACGCGCGAGCAGCTCGCTGCACTGCCTCCGCCGCAGATGGCCGCCGCCGCATACGGCACACCATGCTTCGAGCCGTACTTTCGCTGCGAGCGCGCGCTTCCCGTCGCGGACTGCCGGCGGCGGGCGGGCGGGCCGCTGCCGGCGGCGGCACTAGAGCTGGTGCGCGCCGGCATGTGCTGCGTGCTCGACGGCGCGCGGCTGTGGCCTGCGGCCGAGGACAGGTCCCTGGCTGAAGACATGTTCCTGCCGCTAGGACCCTACCCTAACCCTGACCCTAACCCTCAGGTGGGGCTCCGCGGCGTACCTGCGAGAGGAGCTCAAGGGATGCGCTTGCGCCGTGCTCTCGTCGCCCGCAACCAGCCGCCGCTTCTCGTACTGGTTCGACCAGGAGAGCACCTCTGCCCGCGCCTCGTCCGGGTTCAGAGAAGGGGTCAGAGAAGGGTCAGAGAAGCTTCCTGCACTCCTCCCAGGCGAGCCACTCCGACCGCGTCTCTGCCGGGTACGAGGCGAAGCCGCTGGCGAGCGGCGGACTCAAGAGGGAGCAGCGGCGCGAGGCCGTCCGCGAACCTTCTCGGAACCTTCCGGCAGGTGAGCAGCCTCACGATGAGCATCGGCGAGTACCTCGACTCCGCGCAGGCGCAGCTCCCACCCCCGTTGCCCCGACCGCCGCCGCCGCTTCGACCGCCGCCGCGCTCGCCGCCGCCCTCGCCGCTACCTCCGCCGCCGACGCCGCCCTCGCCGCCGCCGCCGCCCTCGCCGCCGCCACCGTCGGGCTTCGCCGCGAGCCGCGCCCTGCTCTCGCCGCCGCCTCCACCACCACCGCCCTCGCCGCCCGCATGACCGCCACTCCTTCGAGCACAGGCGGGTCCGAGCCACGGCCGCCGCTGCCTCTACCTGCAGCAGTCGGTCCTGCAGGCCGCCCGCTGAGATGTGTCGAGATGTCGAGATGTGTCGGTCCTGCCGGCGCCAGCAGGAGGGTCCCACGCCACCGCCGCAGCGGTAGGGGTGGGAGCTGCTCCTGCGACCCACCTCTTCACTGGGAGGCGTCCGCTCTCTGTATGCGATGCGCAGGCGCCTGCCGACGGCTCGCTTAATTAACTAACAATTACTAATTAATTAGCAGGCGCCTGCCGACGGCTCGGTCCAGCAAGGAGCCCTCCTGCCCTGCGCCGGCTTGGGCGAGGGGATGAGGCGCGCCCGGGATGGACCTGCCCGCCTTCGACTCCCTGGCCCGGCCCTGACCCTGGCCTCTGGCCCTAGGCGCGACATCGGGAGCGGGATCGACCTGCAGGCCGTTCGGGCGCTTGCCGAGGCGGGCGGCTTCGGCCCGTGGCAGCGCTGCCAGCTCTTTGTCGGCGGCGCCTCTGCCGCAGGCGCGCGAGTCCTCCGCCAGATCAGCAAGTTGCGAAGTGGAGCGAGCCCGCAACTGTGTCGCAGTTTTCTTGCAGGCGCGCGGTCGATACTCCATTTCGACCAGTACGACAATTTGTTCGTGCAGATCTCGGGCTGGAAGCGGTTCCGCGTCTACGACCCGCAGCAGACGAGGCGCCCCTGCCCGTACACCCGAGTACGGCCAGACGGACCTCACTTCTCCCACGTCGGGCACCTTCTCCTCCCACATTGGCACCTACTACCGCCCACCTGCAGACAGGTCTGGCCCGGCGTCTCTCGTCCTCGCGGTCCTCTCAACCTACCCTAACCCTAACCCTAGGTGCCTCTACCCGTTCCCGATCCACCACCCGCTCGACACACGCGCCCAGGTGCCGCCGCCTCTGAGGCGACCGACCGACCGCCGCTCTCTCGGGGCCCAATCTCGGCTGATCTCGGGTCTGCTCGGCTGCCGCAGGTCGACCTCGAGGCTCCCGACCTGGCCGCCTTCCCGCGCCTCTCCGAGGCGGTCTGCAGCGAGGCAGCCCGCCCCTTCCAAGCCCGCCCCTTCCAAGCCCGCCCCTTCCAAGCCCGCCCCTTCCAAGCCCGCCCCTTCCAAGCCCGCCCCTTCCAAGCCCGCCCCTTCCAAGCCCGCCCCTTCCAAGCCCGCCCCTTCCAAGCCCGCCCCTTCCAAGCCCGCCCCTTCCAAGCCCGCCCCTTCCAAGCCCGCCCCTTCCAAGCCCGCCCCTTCCAAGCCCGCCCCTTCCAAGCCCGCCCCCCTCTGAGCCCGCCGCCACCAAGCCCGCCTCGGCCCTCACCGCGGCCGCTCTCGCCGCCGCCGCCGTCGCCCCCACCGCCCAACCCGCTGCCGCCGTCGCCCACCCCCTCCCTCGCCGCCCCCGTGCGCCCAAAGGTGCTGCTTGGCCCCGGCCAGGCCCTCTTCCTCCCCGCCTACTGGTGGCACGAGGCTCCACGCGCCGCACGATCGCCTCGCCCGAGATCGGCCCGAGATCGACCCGAGAACGGCCCGAGACTAGGTCGTGACCGAGCCCCACGACGGCCTCACCGTCTCGGCCAACTTTTGGTTCGCCGCCGTCTACCGCCTCCTCACGCCGACCCGCCCGCTGGTGCCGTCGATGCAGTGCGAGCTCGCGCGCCAGCTCGAGTACCTCGTCTCGGACTGCCTCTCCGACCGCGCGCGCCTCGTCCCCGCCTTCTTCTCCGCGCTCCGCGCCGCGGTCGAGGCGGTCCACGCCGCGGCGGACGCGCGCTCCGCCGCCGCAGATGCGGCGAGGGCGGACGCGGCGGCGAGCGAGGCGCTGCACGCGCGGCGGCCTGCTGGAGTCGTGCCGCAGGAGTGGCAGGGCTTGTTTGAGTACGTGGTCCGCCAGCTCGGCTCGCTCGTCGGGCACGGGAGCGTGCTCCGCTTCTGCCTCGACTTGCTCGACGGCGGCCGGTTCGCGCGGTTAACTCTGGGGTGAGGCGGCGGCGGGGAGGTGAGAGGTGCCGCGCGCGAGCATGGACGCGACGGCTCCTAAAGTCTCCAGATACAGTATTAAACGCATCTCTGCCGGAGTGTGACGATATCGCCAAAGTCCACAGCCCCCGAAACCTCTCAGGCAGCCGCCCCGTCCCCCCGAAACCGCGAACAAGGCGGTTGCAGGGCCGAGCGTTGTTGATCTCTGGGTCAGTGGGCGCCCGCCCGCCGCCTCTGAGGGGGTCGGGCCCCCCCTAGACTGAAAACAAAAACAAAATGCAGAACCGTCAAAAACAGCCTGCGAGAGCGGCGCTGCGCGCCGCCTACTTCGTGCGGCGGGTCGTGAGTCGGACCCCCACGTGCATGCCACGACCACGGCATCCAAAAAATGGAAAAGTAGACCATAGTCGGATGGGCACGAACCCGCGCAGCGCCGGCTTTGAGCCACACGCTGCGCCTTCCTAGATGTCCATTGTGACCCGATCGTCATCTTTTTCGTCAAAGCCAGCTCCGTCGGTCAACCCGTCATGCGGCAGGTGGCTTGCTTTGGCTCGCTGCCACCGCGGTGGCTCACCAAGGACTTTTCAGCGTGCTGCGTCATCACCACGCGGCGCGCAAGCCACGCCTCACCCGGGCAAAAAGAACGACCGCGCGCCGCCGCCGCCCGCCTCACCGCGCCGCGCCGCCCCGCGCCTCGCCTCGCCTCGCCTTGCAGCAGCGCACGCGCACACGCACCCACGCGCCCGCGCTCGCTCCGCGAGAGCGAAGCAACCCTCCAAGCGAGTTCCGAACCGGGAGCCAAAAGGTCCCGGCTCGAACCGCGAACCGGTTCGACCACCGCCGCTGGCGGTTCTTGCAAAGGCATCAAAGGCAGTGCTTGATATAACGTGAAATAGTGCGAGCGCGCGAGATACTCACCCGACCCACCGTGCCCTCGCGAAAGAGATCTCGCGCCGCGCGCGCTCGCACACGCCGCCCGAGAGCACTCCCACCCCCGCCGCCTCGCAAGCTCACAGGTTGATTTGAGGAGAAGCAGCTGGGGGAGGTCAAAGCGGGAGAAGGCGGCACGGCGGCGGCGGCGCGGCCCCCCCCCATCCCCACGCCTCCGGGTCGTGCGTACCGCCTCCGGGCGCGAGTGTCCCCCCAGCGTCTGCTCCGGCAGTCGCTCCGGTAATCAGGCCGAGAGTACCAGGGAGGAGGGGAGAAGAGCCCAGGGTGGGGAGAGGAGAAGAGCCCAGGGAGGGGGGAGGAGAAGAGCCCAAGATGGCCTCCCTCTCCCTCCCCTCCCACCGGGCCTCCCTCTCCCTCTCCTCCCACCGGGCCTCCCTCTCCCCCTCCTCCCGCCAAGCACCGACAGTCTCGAGGGGCCAGCCGCTGGAAGGGGCAAGCCAGCGGCACGAGGGCTTCAACCACACAGCTACCAAGGGAACGCGACCCACACAAAGCACCAAAGTTAGGCATACCCCCCGGCGCAGTGTCCCCCGCTATGTGTCGCCGTTTGTCGGGGCACGCTATCCTGTGCAGTCAGGGCAAGTGGGGGCGGGGCGGAGTGCCCAGGCCTTTGTTTCCTGGGACCTCTCTTCCCAGTCCGGGGGTGCGTCGAACCTTCCATCACCCTGTCGGAAGCGGCGTGCCGGTGTGGAGGCACGTCCGGGTTTTGGAAGTAAAGATATATTACTTTTCGTCAAAGCCAGCTTCATCGTGGCCCGTCGCCACCCTCGCCGCCGTCTCGCCGCCGTCTCGCCTACGACGTCGCCGCCGTCGCTATCAGGCCCATTCATGATGCAGGCCCAGCCCACACCCCTGGCTCCTATGCCGACGTGTCCCGCGTGCTCCCCCGTCCGCCGATGTCTCTGCTGCCGCCCCTGCAGCGGGGGCCCTTCTCGCCGCCTTCGCTGCCGCTGCTCGCTGTCGGCTCGTCATTTTTCTGTCTACGGTCATATGGGGGCGCCATCGCTGTTCTCTTTCTCTCTCCTGGGGTTAGCTCCAAGCTGCCGTGTCGGGACGCCGCCCCCTCGGCTCCCCCCCCCCCCCCCCTTCTCCGCTGAACTGCATGCTGCGATTCTCCCCCCTTGTCCCAGGAGCCAGGTGCGTGTGTCTAATCGTAGTGGGGGCCCTGGCCCCCCTCTGTTTTCTGTTTTCTGTTTTTCAAAACGCCCGCCCGCCCGCCACCCCGAGGCGGCTCGGCCCCCCACTGACCCAGAGATCAAAAACGCTCGGCCCAGCCAGCCCAGCCACCCCGCCCCGTCACCTCTTGAAAGAGCGCCATCAAGGTCTCGTCGTCCACCTCTCCCGGCCCGCCTCCTCAGCCTGCTTCATCACCAACCTGATTTTATCGGCGCCGCCGCGCTGATTCGCGCGTCCTCGGACATGACTCCTGCTACCCTGAGCCGCGGTGGTACGTGCGTTCCCTCGGGGAGAGTATCAGTAGTAAGCGCCGTCGTCTTTTTCGTGGGACCCCGCCGAGAGGCGAGAGGCTCTATTACACCCTTTTACGCACACACACGATGTGTGAGAGGGCACACATGCACAATCATGTTCATGTTCATGTTCATGTTCATGTTCATGTTCATGTCATGTTGTGCATGTGCATGTCATGCGCATGTGCATGCGCATGTGCATGTGCATGTGCATGTTGCATGGTGCATGTCCACACAACAACATGAGCATGTGCAACATGCACATGTGCATGCACATGTGCGTGTGCACATAGGGACGGTGTATCAGTCGCCTTATGCCACCGTTGCATATCCGCGACTGATACACCGTCGCATAGGCGCACAGACCTGCGCACAGACCTGCGCACAGACCTGCGCGGCCGGTGACGTGACAATGATCAAACATCAATGTGATACACACACACATCCTACTCTTTACTCACAAAGCCTACTCTGTGCGAGTGTGTCCACTGACACACACAGCTCTCGGGTCGCTGGGTCACTGCCCCCCCCCCCCCCCCGCCCGCAAAAAAGAGGCGAATTCTTTTAGGGGCTCGTGGTGCCATGGTGAGCAGGGCCAGCGCACGACCCGCGCGCGCCGCCAGTCATCGCCCGCACGCCGAGGGCCGGGGAGAGCGCACCAGACGATTGGGATCGGGTTGCTCGTAGCTATGTTGCGACGTTTGGAGTTTTTTACCTCGCCCACGCGCAGGGGCTGCTCAGAAAATGGTGCACCGCCCGTGCTGCGCACACCCAGTCATCGCCCGCACGCCGGGACACGCGCTCTTCCCTCAGACACCCACTCACCCACTCACCATCTCGCGGCATGCACGGTGACAAGGAGAAACCAGAGCTCACCCGGCAGTACAACGAGGGGTACAAGGTCGACCTCGCGGAACCCCACGCTGGCCCGGGAGGATGCGATGAGGTGAATGAAGTCAAGCTCTGGACACCCCTCCTCAAGACCTCCTCGGCGGGCGTTGGCAACGCCTCGAGTGGCGTCACGCCCGCCTCCGTTGGCCACTCCGCGTTCGGCAACACCGAAGAGAAGGCCCGCCGCCTAAACATGGGCTGCAAGGCGCGCGGGCAGCCCGGCCAACCCTTCGACCACAAGAACGGCCACGGCTACGTCAAGGCGCATCGCGGTTTCTACCACGACGCGATCTTTGTCAAGCGCAACAAACTTCAACCTGCTGCTCCACGAGACGTTCGGCGGCGGCTTCTCCCCCACCGCCGTTCTCAAGCTGCGCCGCCTCGCGCGCAAAGCCGCGCGCGGCAGCGTCGACCGCACGGCCTACTCGCCCAAGTACTCGCTCTCTTTTATGTCCCACCATGCAGAGCGCATCTCTCTCTCTGTTGTGCGAGGCGTGAACCGCGCCATTCGCTCTCACCTGGCAACCCTGTCTGCACGTCTCGCGCGCGCGTGAACAGGGCTCCAGGCCCCAAATGACGTGTGAGTGTTAGAGTTGTTTGGTATTGCTAAAAAATCTCTCTCTCATGTGCATGTGCAGAGAGAGATTTTTATTAACATGTGCATGTGCATGTGCATGTGCATGTGCATGTGCATGTGCATGTGCATGTGCATGGTGCATGTCCACACAACAACATGGGCATGTACATGTGCGTGTGCACATAGGGACGGTGTATCAGTCGCCTTATGCCACCGTTGCATATCCGCGACTGATACACCGTCGCATAGGCGCACAGAGCTGCGCACAGACCTGCGCACAGACCTGCGCGGCCGGTGACGTGACAATGATCAAACATCAATGTGGTACACACACACACAATCCTACTCTTTACTCACAAAGCCTACTCTGTGCGAGTGTGTCCACTGACACACACAGCTCTCGGGTCACTGGGTCACTGCCCCCCCCCCCCCCCCCCGCCCGCGAAAAAGAGGCGAATTCTTTTAGGGGCTCGTGGTGCCATGGTGAGACCGTGCAGCGGGAGGCAAGTCTGCGCTACTTTCACATTCAGGGCTCGTCCCTTCCCCGATCGCAGCGACTTGCTGTCTTTTCCCATCTTAATTCGCGTTCGTTCCTTTGGCTTTGCCGTCGCGTCAGCTCTCCCCCCGTCTCAAACTCGTCGTATCGGAGCAAGAAGCGCGTTAGGGGGTCGTCCTCCTGTAGCTCCCCTACTCTGATCGCGCTCGCCCCGTGTCCGTATCCCACAAACAGCTCGTAGCTTTCGTCCTGCCAGTTTATGTGTCTCTGGGGCGCCCCCTCTGGGAACAACGTCTCATCCGCCCCGAGGCTCCCCTCCTGTCGCTCCCTCTCCTGTCTCTCCATCATATTTTCCATCGCGTCCGCCGTGATCTTATTTTGCTCGGGTATCTCCTCCTCCCATGTCGCGTTCGTATCGAGGCCCGGGGTCCCCTCCAGCTTTATCACTCGATTGTCCCCGTCCTCTCTCGACCCCAGGTGCGTGCCGCTGTCTTGCGCCGGTTTCTTCCCTCCGAGGTAGAGCGTCCTGGCCTTAAAGAAAGAAAGAAAGAAAACATACAACCCAAGGGAGGGATGGGAGGACGGCGGGCACGCCGCCACCACACAGGGATTTTAAGGAGAGGAGTGTGATGCGCTAGCCGTCGCCCACCCTTGGGCGTCCGCCTCTTCCTATCTCTCTTCGCAGTCTCTCGCCGCTTCTCGCTGCAACCTTCATGCCACCTCGCGGCCGTCCCACTCTCGCCGTTCTCTCCCTTGTCACTTCCTCCTCTGTCGCGTCGTTCTCTTCTGCCTCGTCCTGCGGCGCCGCCGCGCGCCGGTCCCTTCTTCTCGCGGCTTCTTTCGCCTTTCGTCCTGGCCTTCCCCTCCACTCGCGACCCAAAAGACCTCGCGGGGCGAGAGTACATCTTCGCATGTCGAGGGTCGCGCCGCCGATGCCTGCCTCGTACCGCGACGGTCCGCGTATGTGTGCATGCCTCCTGACCGCCACGGTCACGGCCGCTGCGCTCCGGACAGGTTCGTTCGACGCGCTCGACCGTGATCTGGCTCGGCGGCCGCCGCTTTCTTTGGCGTCGAGCGCCCGGTGGTGAGCGCCTCTCACGGCCTTTCCAGCAGGCCGTTCGCTGCCCCGGCGCAGCCGCACCGACCCCCACGGCCCGCCGCACGCGCGCGGGCGCGGCTCGCGCACCTTTATCGAGGCTGGCACCGCCGTCGAGCACCGCGCTGCCACCGACAGCGCACCCGCGCGGCCGAGGCGCCCCTCGCCGGCGCGTGCGGCGAGACGGCGAGCGTGTCGGCGCGCCTTCCGGCCGCCGCACGGCGGACGGGCCGCCCGTCGAGCCGCGCGGCACCGAGCGAGCCCAGCGGACGCCCTCACCGCTCCGTCGGCGGGTCGTCAGTCTCTCTCCTCTCCTCCGCACGCCGCCGCCCGGCCGGCCGCGCGCGGCGAGGCGGCGCCGTGCGCCACGCGCTGTCGCTTCGCGCGGCGACAGTGCAGCGGCACATCAAGAGCCAGCATGACTCTCCATTGAACTTCTATGTGTCCCTGTCTCCGTCTGGTAGCCTCGTGACACAGCCTCAGCTGCTCTGCAGCGCACACACGTGGAGGGTGAACACGCTGGCAAGGACCGATGGCGAGCGCAAAAAGTCATCACAAGACACGCTACTCACTCGCTCGTGCACACACGACACGTGTGCTCTGGGAAGAGCGCGCAGATCGCGGGGTCGTGGCACGAGAGCACGCAGGTGCACCGCTTTGCGTGCGCTGCCACTCGCTGCTCGCGCAGCGCCGCGTCGCGATCAGCCGAGTCTGCGGCCTCAACCCGTGCAGCCCGCGCGGCGCGTGTGGCCCCAGAGAGGCCCCCACCCTTCTGTGCAGGCCACTCGCATCGACGTTCGGGTCCCGCCGGCTGAGCCGTGAAGGGGCAGCACAGGCACAATTAGGCACGAGGAGACCAGAGATAGCGCGATAGGGAGAGGGAGAGTAGGCATAGATGCCGCGAGCGGCCTGGGCTTTGGCGCCCGCCGCTGCGGACGATCACAGGTAGGACGGCGACCGCCTCCACTGTGAACCACTTTTGATGCCTAATCTCAAAGTATAGCCAGGGGGGATACCCGTAGCCCCCAAAGTGAACTGCCTGATCGACTCCCCGGCACACGGCGGAGGAGGAGGAAGACAGCACAACCCAGGGCGGGAAGAGCACACTGCTCAGGGTGGGACAAAACACCGACAGACGAGAGAAGAGGCCACAAAACAGACAAGCAGAATGGCAAGAGAGAGACGCTCTGCAGGCGAGCCCACGGGCCTCTTGGGCCCTCGCGTCTCTCTCTCTCGATTCGTTACACCGATTCGACCATCAATGCGGCGGGCCGATTTCGACCCATCACAAATGTGGGAAGCCATTAACCTCCCTTGGCTTCCCACACAAACCCCCCTTCATGGGGGGAGCAGCAAATGAGGTAGTCTCTGCGAAATCACTGTCCCAGTGAATTCGCCCTAGAGGCTTCCGTGTGGACTCGCAGCTCCGGCTGGATGTCGGCGACCTAAAGCTCGGCGGTCGTCGCTTCGCGCCGGCCGACTCCCTGGAGTGCATTCCCGTCGCGGAGCCTTTGATGTGCGCCGATGGGACTGTACACACCGCGATGCAGTGTCACCTTGTGACGGTGCCCTGGCAAAATCGTCCCGATTTCGATGCGCGATTTAGCTAAGTCCCAGAGCCGTTTACGCATGAGCGGGCCCCCTCACCAGCCTAGGGCTCGCGTTTCTGGCCCGAGGTGTCGCCGCTGCCTCCCGCGCCCTCCGGCGCCTGCTGCTACTGCCGGTCGGCCGGTCGGGTCCGCGCGACGGCTCCATCCTCGAGACGTAGCGGTCGCTGAGCGCTTTCTCGACCGCTACGTCTTCCAGTGCACCCACCCACCGCGACCCTCGAACCTGCGCTGCGCGGCGCAGTTGCTGCCGAGCGAGACGCCCCCGCCCGCGCAGGGGCGGCATCACCAGACGCTACCGCATGGCCGAGCAGCGAGCAGTGTGTGCCGCAGTGCCCGTCCGGGCCCTCTTGCAGCTGCCTCTATTGGGCGTAAACCGCGGATATAAGGGTCTATACGGAGGTGGGTGGCCTCTTAGAGGTATGGGAGCCGCTGGCACCGCGCTGGGCGCCGCGGATGCACGTACGAACGAACATTATGAAATCGGGACGATTTTGACCCAAAAATCACAAGGTGTAGAGTATGCGAGCGGAACTCGCGGTGTCTCTCGTGTCTGCGGTGACTCGGGGTGTCTGGGTCGTCTCACAAGCGCGACGCGAGAAGGACGGGAAAAGCGTGAAAGACGATCCACGCCGCTCTCGCGCCACGCCACCCGACGTGTTCAGCGACACTGGCGAAGGTCTGTAGACCCAGCTCGTGAGATGCGTGCTGGGCAACACCAATGTACGCTCGAGACAATACGACGCACAAAGACGGATCCGAAGAGAGCGCACGCTCGGAGCACCATCCGCGCGTGGCGCACGGCGCCGCCTCGCCGCGCGCGGCCGGCCGGGCGGCGGCGTGCGGAGGAGAGGAGAGAGACTGACGACCCGCCGACGGAGCGGTGAGGGCGTCCGCTGGGCTCGCTCGGCGCCGCGCGGCTCGACGGGCGGCCCGTCCGCCGTGCGGCGGCCGGAAGGCGCGCCGACACGCTCGCCGTCTCGCCGCACGCGCCGGCGAGGGGCGCCTCGGCCGCGCGGGTGCGCTGTCGGTGGCAGCGCGGTGCTCGACGGCGGTGCCAGCCTCGAGAAAGGAGCGGCGAGCCGCGCCTGCGCGCGTGCGGCGGGCCGTGGGGGTCGGTGCGGCTGCGCCGGGCTCTCGTGGGTGGCTGGGAAGCGCAGCAGGCGTGTGTAGTTGGTCCCGCTCTCGGGGCGGCTGGCGGGCGACTTTGAGCGAGCCGATGCTCCGCGACGCGGTTTCGCGACGCGATGCGCTCAGAGCATATGCTGCGGGACCTCTGTGGCTGGACGCGTACCGGAGGGGCGAAGGCCAGCGACGCGGGGCGGCGAAATGGGGGCGTACCCCCCATCTGCCACGGCGGGCCGGGGGTATGCAGTTTCGCTCGCCCCCCGAGGTCTCTTGGGTCGGAAACCGAGTGAATTCTCAAAATCAGAACGAAAAGCGGCGCGCGGTTTGGCCGAGGGGTTAGCGAAAGGCCGCGGCCCCTGAGGTTCCGCTCCCCACTTAGTACAGCTCACATGCCGCCCACGCCCACGCTGCCGAAGCCGAGGCATGCGTACCTGGCGCAAAAGCGCAAGGAGCACCAGCAAGCGGGCAAAGACGCTTCATCCAGCACCTACGACTACAATGTCATCGGTTCTGGCCCGGCGAGCGCGGGCTTTATCAACAAGCTCCTCAGCCTCAAGCGAGAGGCGCGCATGAACCTCCGCCGCCGTCGCCACCGCCATGTGTCGCCTGGCGGCCGTGCAGCAATCCCCTCCCGCCCCGCCTTGCAGGTCTCGGTGCTCTGGTTCGAGGAGGGAGAGCGAATCGGCAAGTATGGGCAAGGAATCGTCGGCTGGCCTGATGAGCTTCAGCCGCAAATAAGCAAGGGCAACATCCCTGACCACCGCTTCACCACTCGTAACTGGCTGCGCGCGCGCTCATGGAAGGGATTTGGAGGTGGCGACGCGATGAACTCTGGCGGTCCCAACTACCTCGGGCTCCAGCAGGATGACACCGTTCTGGAGCCCAATGTATGGGAGCTTCGCAACCAAAACATTATCGAGGGGAAGAGCTCGTTCGGGACCACCCCGCTCGGGGACCGCTTCATCGGCGCGTTCCAGGGCGCCGAGGGGTTCGTTGGCTACGAGATGCAGACGCCCCTCCCCACAGACGCGCCGGCCATCTCCATGGCCGGGAGCGGCTTCGTCGGCTACCCCAGCAGCATCTACCCGAGCAGCCAGCGGCGCAATTTCCTGGCGGATAGGCTCGCGCAGGAGTTCTCGGCCGGGCCGGGCCGCCGCTCCCTCCATCTTCGCACCAAGGTTGTGCGACTGCTGGTAGAGGAGGCGCCTGATGGAGGCAAGCGAGTGTCCGGCGTCGCCGTGCTGCCGCCGGGCGGGGGTGGCGAGGTGGTCTACCGCGCTCACTCCACCATCCTCTCCGCGGGCATCTTTGGCACCTTCTCCCTCCTCGTCGACTCTGGCATCGGGCCGCCCGAGGCGCTGGACACGCGCGGCATCTCTCCGAGCCGCCGCGTCATCGAGAACCCACACATCGGCAAGGAGGTGGGCGACGAGGTGATCGTGACGTGCCTCTTTGTGGCCGCCGAGGACCAGGGCGGGCCGCCGCCGCAGGGTCGCGTGGCACCCCTCGTCGGGGCTCGAGCCGGCGACCAGTTTTTGCGGCGGACGGCGCTCGTGGTCTGGGCCCGCGGGCTGCCCACCATCTTTGCGCTCATCACGCGCATGTGGCTCGTCTTCCGGCTCTTGCTCACGCCCTTTGCTCGGAACTGGTCCTACATCTCCGTCTCGCTCGACTCGCTAGACCCCGTCACCCGCAAGCCAACCATGGCGCTCAGGGCGACGAAGCATTCTGTCGAGGTTGACGACTCGCGGCTCGACTTCACCCCGGAGATGATGGGGTGGTACGAGAGCCAACTGCCGGCACTCAAAGAGTTCTTCCGCCTCAACAACGAGGCGCCGCAGAGCTGCTGGCGCCGGTGGCACCGCTTTTGGCTGAGGTTCCTGACTCCGCTCATTCACTCGTCCATTGGCCGCTGCGTTGGGATGCCGCCGGGCGTCACCGAGTGGAACCTCCACATCAAGCCTACAAAGAAGGAGCTGGGCACCTACAACCACTTTTACGGCGGCTGCCAGCCCGTTACCGTGCTGAACGACAAGTTTGAGCTCTACCTGCATCCGCCCGCGCTTGGCAAGACCGCGGAGGAGAACCGCTGCCGGCCCGCACTGGCAGGACTGCACATTGCCGACGCATCCGTGATCCCACAGCTCACGCCCGGAGCCCCCTCGGCGACGGTGATGGAGTGGGGCATGCGCGTCGCAGACAGGCTGTGTTTCGTGGAGGGGGTTTAGCACTTCCCACATTTGTGGGAACTCAGACACCTCAACCGCTGAGAGAGCTCGCAGACGAGCGAAAATTCCTAGGCGCTCGCAGACGAGCGCATCGACAAAACACGTTAGAGTTTTGTTCGTTAGAGTCGTTTGGTATTGCTAAAAATCTCTCTCTCTCTCTCTCAGATAAGTACAATCAGGCAGAGGACTGGGTGAGAATAGTTGGACCGCAGAGCGCGCAGTCAGCCGGCTCGCTCCAGGTTGACGCCTCGCAGGTCTTGCACCACATGCCGCTTCGTCTCGTCGCGCAGCCACGCAACCTCGGCGTGGCGCACAAAGCCGCGCCGCAGCAGCCGCGTTGCGATCGAGACGCCCACCACCAGTCCAAAGACGCACAGGGCGGCGGCGGCGAGGAGCACCAGAGGCCCGGCAAAGACGAAGCACTGGCAGTTCCGAGGCCACTGCACCTCAAAGTCGTCGGGGATCAGGCCGAGCGCCCAAGCGAGGATCGACGCCACTCCAAGCAGCGCACACAAAAGCAGCGCACCGGCGCCGAGCCACACGGACCACGGGCAAGCAGGGTTGTGCAGCGACAGCGACCCGCCGGTCGCCGCCGCGCTGTCGCCGTCTGGCGCATCGAGCCCGGCGCCCGGCAAAAGCAGCCTGGTCAGCTGCCGGGCAGTGGTGCTGTCGATGCCCAGGCCGGCGAGGCTGTCGGTGCCTCCTCGCTCCTCAACCTCGCGCGACAGCCACGCAGCGATCACGGAGCACAGCACAACTAGGCACGAGGCGATCGACGCGAGGAGAGCAATGTCTCGCGCTATCGTCAAGCGGTAGGCCAGCAGCTCAATCGGCTTGGCTTTGCGAGTGACCACCCGGTATCGAAACCTGCACGTCCCGCAGTGCGTAAAGGCGTTGCCGCGCCTTGTCGATCTCCAGGTGTCGAGGCACCGGCGGTGCACGAGGCGCGCAGAGCCAGAGCAGAGGCACGGCTGGATCATGCCGGTGCCGGCCTCGGTGTCCGGACACGAGCTGGGAAGCTCCTCGAAGCAGACACGACAGACGAGACCGCTCATACCTCAGCGGCGTGTTGCGGGAGGGAGGAAGGGGCAGCAGAGTTGAGGTGGCGAGAATTCTTTTTGTGTCGCCGTGTCCTGTTGCCTTGTCCGCTCGTGGCCTCGCAGAGCGCACGCAGGCTGGCGCATTTCCATTTGGACAAGTTGACATCGTCATCACGCAGCCAACGAAGATGCAAGAACCCCAAGTGCACCGATCCCAATCATCTGGCGGCCCGGTGGCCCGCTGGCTGGCTGGGCTGGGTGGGTGGGTGCGCTTCTTAGCTCCCCGGCCCTGGATGTGCGGCTACTGACTGCACTCCAAGTGCACCCGGTGACGCAGGGGCAGCTATTTCGGCCCAGGGCGCCTCTAAGCCTCTTCCACCTTCCGGGACGGTCTCACGGTCTCCGTTTGGGAGAGAGAGAGATGTGTGTCCGTTTGGGTAAAACACAAAGGAGAAATCGTCCGCGCGGGGAGTTGGGCTGTGACCCCTTGGCCTGTATCGCCCACCCTTGGGCGTCTGCCTCTTCCTATCTCGCTTCGCAGTCCCTTCCTCGTGCGGGCGCGCGCAGCGGGCCGGAGAGCCGAGAGTGTTGCAGACATGGTTGCGGAGCATTTGGAGTGCAGTTGGCGCAGCCACACACACACATCCTACTCTTTACTCACAAAGCCTACTCTGTGCGAGTGTGTCCACTGACACACACAGCTCTCGGGTCGCTGGGTCACTGCCCCCCCCCCCCCCGCCCGCAGGCGAAGGAGTGATGTCGCTTCCCCGTCTGTTGTGCCTCGCCGCCCGTCGCCGTGGGACGGCCCCCCTTCGCCCAGCGCCCCCTTCCCTCTCCTGCCTGCCGTCGACGACGACGACAGCGTCATGCGGTGTCCTGCTTGCGCGCCCAGAGAGTCGGGCACTCAGAGAAGGGGGGGGTCGTTGGTGAATCCACCCGTCGTTTTTACTTTGTTGTTGTATCGCGTTCGCGCATCGCGGTCCGTCGTGCGGCGGCGCGGTGGCGGGGCACGTCCGGGCCGACATCCCCTCAGCCGCCAGCCCCTCTCTCAGTCTCACACGCTACACGCACGACGCAGGACTCACACCTCACAGACGCGCACCGTCCGGGTCCGCGGTGCGCGGGGCCGAGCGTTTTTGATCTCTGGGTCAGTGGGCGCCCGCCCGCCGCCTCTGAGGGGGTCGGGCCCCCTAGACTGAAAACAAAAACAAAATGTAGAACCGACAAAAACAGCCTGCGAGAGCGGCGCTGCGCGCCGCCTACTTCGTGCGGCGGGTCGTGAGTGACCCCCACGACCACGGCATCCAAAAAAATGGAAAAGTAGACAATAGTCGGATGGGCACGAACCCGCGCAGCGCCGGCTTTGAGCCACGCGCCTCGATCTTCAGAGGCGCGTGCGCTGCCCCTTCCGGCAACGACGACGACATCGAGGGGATGTCTATTGTTGCGCGATGGCGTCATCCATTTCGTCAAGCCAGCTTCATCGTCGCCACCCTCGCCGCCGTCTCGCCTACGTCGCCGCCGTCGCTATCAGGCCCATTCATGATGCAGGCCCAGCCCACACCCCTGGCTCCTATGCCGACGTGTCCCGCGTGCTCCCCCGTCCGCCGATGTCTCTGCTGCCGCCCAGCGGAGCTCTGCAGCGGGCCCTCCTCGCCGCTTTCGCTGCCGCTGCATCGCTGTCGGCTCGTCATTTCTGTCTACAGTCATTGGGGGCTGCCATCGCTGTTCTCTCTCTCTCCCTGGGTCAGCTCCAACCTGCCGTGTCGGGACGTCACCCCCTCGGCTCCTCCCCCCCCCCTTCTCCGCTGTAACTGCTTGCTGCTGCTGCTCGCTTTGTCCCAGGAGCCAGGTGCTTGTGTCTAATCGTAGTGGGGGCCCTGGCCCCCCTCTGTTTTCTGTTTTCTGTTTTTCAAAACGCCCGCCCGCCCGCCACCCCGAGGTGGCTCGGCCCCCCACTGACCCAGAGATAAAAAAACGTCGGCCCGGACCGCGCCCCCCGGTCTCATAACGAAGTCATATTTCATCTCTCGACGTCTCGAGATCTCCCCCGCGGCCGCGCCGCTCATCAATAACAATATGTGGTTTGTCTTTGTCACGGCCGGTGTCACGGGACATGGCGGCTCATCCTCATGCATCTGCCATCTCCCGCCGCTCCCCCGCGCCCCGGTCTCGCTCTCCGCACCGCGGCGCGCGCGGCGCGACACCTATCCCGCTCTAGACACCCCGCTCTGGCGCACCGCGCCCCACGCCCACACGCACACCGCAGGGCCGCCAGTAGCCACAGCGCAGCTGCGCGGCACGACCACAGAGCAGAGGAGCAGGCGGCATGGCGGCTGAGGCTCGCTTGCTTGTTGCGGCTGAGGCGGCTTGCCCCTCTTGCGCTCTGCTCCCTTGCCGCGCCGCAGGGCTGGGCCTACTCCGCCGCGGCGTCGGGGAAGACGGAGGCGGGCGGCGGGGCGGACGCCGCCGCCTCGCGTGCCATGGTGTCCTCGCGCGCCTGGGTCTCGGGTCACCTCGGGTCATCTCGGACAATCTCAGGTCGCCTCGGCTCCTCTCTCGCGCGCCTTGAGCAGGTCGCGCGCGGGCTCGAGCAGTGTGTTGCCTGCCGCGAGGGGCCGAGATCAGGCCGAGATCAGGCCGAGATCACCAAAACAGAGACAGCAGCCGAGGTGCGGACGAGGTGCGGCGGCGTGAGTGCGAGAGGGGGGGAGAAGGGAGGGGGGGGGCATGCTGCCGGTCGGCTGTGGCGTGGCGAGCGACGGCGTCTCCCCGGCGAGGAAGCCTACGGCACGAACATGTCCCTCCGGCTCCTCTCGGCTCGTCTCGGCCGATTTCACTACGAATGAACGACTAACTAGAGGCGGGCCGAGGATGGCGGGCTTGAGCTGCTGATTAACTACGAATTCACTACGAATGAACCACTAACTAGAGGCGGGCCGAGGATGGCGGGCTTGAGCTGCTGATTAACTACGAATTCACTACGAATGAACCACTAACTAGAGGCGGGCCGAGGATGGCGGGCTTGAGCTGCTGGAAGAGCGGCGTGTTGATGAAGATCTGCTCACATCAGTGCGCCGTGAAGAGGGATTGAGTGTGCCGCTCTCCGGGTCCTCTCGGACGAGCTCGGCCCTCCGCCTCGATGGCAATGAGCGTGCCGATCCCAGCCCACGCCAGCCGAAACACAACCTTCTCCACCGGCGACTGCTCCTCCTCCTCCGGCAGCGAGTAGGCGGCCTTGCCGGCGTTGATCGGCGGCAGCTTGGACGCGGGAGGCGCCGCCGGAGGGGCCTGCGGGGGAGAGGCCGCGAGGTGGAGGGGGAGGGAGGGGAAGAGGAGAAGGGCGACGGACGGTCGAGGCGCTCTCGTGTGATCTCGTGTGATCTCGTGCGACCTCGAGCGATCTCGAGCGATCTCGGGTCCTCTCGCGTCCTCTGGCTCGCCTCGGGAGAAGGCGCGAGTCCAACCAGGCCACGGAGCCGCCGCACGACCTGTGGAGGCACGCTTCCGGAGGGTGAGTCACCTCCCGGGCCGGCCAATGTGTCTCGCCCGTGTCACTGTGTCTTGTCGTGGCCGTCCCTCTCCGTCTCGCGGGCGGCCTCTTCACAGCTTTCCGGCTCGAGGCCTGGCTGTTTGTCGCCTCTCTATCGATCCACGACGCGCTGAGCGTGCGTGCATGTGTGTGTGTGTGTGTGTGTGTGTGTGCGTGCGTGTGTGTGTGTGTCTGTGTGTGTGTGCGTGCGTGCGTGCGTGCGTGCGGGCGTGCGGGCGTGCGTGCGTGCATGTGTGTGCGTGTGCGTGTGCGCGCGCACCTCAGCGCGCGAATTTTCTTGGTCGCCCCCCGCGCCGGCAGTGGCGGACGGCGGCCTCACCGCCGGCCCTCTCAGCGCCGCCAGCTCGTCAAAGGACGGCAGCGCCACCAGCGGCTCATCGTCCACGCCAAACTCCGGCCGGCTCGGCTGGCGGGCCGGCGTGGCGGAAGAAGGTCGCGGCGCGACCGCCTCGGACGGGTCGACAAACTCCGCCATGACGAGGGGCACAGCCGGCATCCCAGACTCTGTCGTCGGCACTGGGACTGGTGACGCCGCCGCTGAAGGCGGTGTGGGTGGCGGCGGCGGCGGCAGTGGCGGCGGCGGTGAGAGAGGCGGCAGCGGCGACAGCGGCGACAGAGGCGGCAGCGGCGATAGAGGTGGCAGCGGCGTCAGAGGCGGCAGCGGCGTCAGAGGCGGCAGCGGCGTCAGAGGCGGTGGCGTCGGTGGCGCCGCCGCTGGTGGCCGAGCCGAGGACGGTTTCTTCTTGGCCTTGCGCTTTTTGGCGAGGAGCAGCGGCTGAGGCCTGGCGAGTGCGCCGGCGTAGCGAATGGGAGGGCGCGCGGGGAATTCGAAGGCTGCGGCAGGTAACGCCGAGAGCGCGAGGAGCAACGCGAGCTTCATGCCTTTTGGTTTGTTCACATAAACGCACAACTCCGGACCCAAGACGCACAAGCACAGACAGTCGAGATTTGTTCACAGCCTTGTTATTGAGAAGAAAATACCTCCCCTATGGCGCTTCACATGCCAGCGCAAAAGATTTTTGCTGAGTCTTCTAGGCCCCAAAAAGAATTTCCAACCCGCAGCCAGAAGGAATTTTTTTTCACAAACTTGGCGTAACACGGGCGCCGCACGCAGCGTTTGCGCGCAAGTCGGCAATGTGCTTACGTCCCAGAGTGCCATCTCTCACAACTCATCGTCAGCGAGTGAGCGGCGGAGAAAGCAACGCGGGCGGAGCAGCATCGAGCATCAAAAATGGCCGCTCCACGCTCGGCCCGCTCTCTCTCTGCCTTGCGGCCCGCTCTCTCTCCCACGATCCGGGCCCAGCAAGGAGGCTCTGAGTGCACGACCGACTGGGAATGCTCCCTGGGCGGCAGGTGCGTCAGCAGCGATGCTGCGCAGCATATGACACGGAGCAACCCCGCATCCGACGCCAGGCCGCGAGGCAGATGCGCATGCGACGCGTGGTTCACCGGTGGGGACTGCAGCCTCCTCAACCTCGAGCCAGCAGCTTCGCCTGAAAGCGCCGGGCTCCAGGTACCCGGCTACCACTCGTGGGGCGGGCGGTGCACCTACGATGGCGCGACGGGCAAGTATGTCGGCGCCTTTAGCATGATGGTCGGCGGTTGCTCTCTCAACCAGTGGCAGTGGGGGAGCGCGATTGTGGTTGCAGAGGCGGATGCACCCGAGGGTCCGTACTCCCTCATCGGTGAGCCGCCCTCCTCGCTCGCGCCCGAGGGCGCGGCGCTGCCGCCGTGGGCGCACAACGCCTTCCTCAGCTTCGACCCCGCCTCGGGGCGCCACTTGCTCTTCCACATCGGTGCGGAACACCGCCTCCCGGCAAATAAGTTTTGCAACCGCTCCGACCCACGCCGCTTCCGGCCGTCGGCGTGGGTGCCAGCGAACGCACGGCGGCAACTTGTGCAGCCGCGGCAACGCGGCGGCACCCTCGACTACCTCTCGGACCCAATCTTTGTCTCCTCAGCGCCGAGCCCAAGGGGCCCGTGGGAGGTGCCGGGCAGGCGGGTCGAGCTGAGCGGCCCCGCCGACTCGTGGGTGCGCCGCGTGTCCAACCCGGGTCCCTTCATCTTCCCGAACGGCACCGTCCTGCTCTACACCTCGGCGGACCCCTGCCCGCCCGGCTGGGGCCGCGCGCCGACGTGCATCGCCCTCTTCCGCGCGCCCTCGTGGGAGGGGCCGTACACACTGCTGAGCACCAGCGCGCCGCTTGTCCGGCCCGAGAGCGAGGACCCGTTCGTCTTTCGCGACCCGCGCGGAAGCTTTCACATGCTCACGAATGTCAACACGTTCCACCGCCGCTGCGATGCGGGCGCCGCGTGCGGCGGGCACGCGTGGAGCCTCGACGGCCTCACCTGGAGCGGGCAGGCGATTGGCGCCTTTGGCCCCACCGTGGAGCTCGCAAACGGCTCCTCCTTCACGAACGCGTACGCGGAGAGGCCGCTCGTCTACCAAGACGCTCTCGGCGCCCCCGTCGCGCTCTTTGTCGGGATGGGCCGCTCCGTCTACGCAGACTCGATCAGCTGGGCCTGGCGTTTCGCCGGGTCCCGGCCTCTCGCGCAGGGTGCGAGCCCAGCTCGAGCGTTGGCTCACAAACAAAACGAACGAAAAGGAAGGCAAGACGCACACAAATGGACGAAATGAGTGCGTGAGTGTTCGACTTGCTTTGGTATTACTAAAATATCTCTCCCAAAACAAACAACCCGGGGACCACAAGAGGCAGTGAGGTGAGGTGTATTGTATTTGGTGTCGTGTTGCGTGTGAGGAGCAGGACTGAGGAGCGCAACACCGGCGCACCACACAAGGCCGCCCGCAAAAGCGGGAGGCGTGGGGATCGACGGATAACCAGGGCGCAGGGGTGAGGGGACTGAAGATCCCGTTCCCTCTCTCACACCAACACATGTCCCTAAATCCCTCTCGTCTCAGAGTTCGCGAAACCGGTGCTATATCGTATCCGATTCATGCTACAGTAGGATGGCTACGTGTGATGGTTACAAATATTACGGGTCTGCACGCCGCCCGGCCGCGGCACCAGGTGCGGCGAGCGCCGAAGAGTCGCACCAGGCGTACGATATGAGCCAGCGTTCAAGCTGCGAAGCTCCGAGCCGCTGCCGCCCTGCGCCACTGCCACCTCGGCCGCTGCGGTCGCCACGCTGCGGTCTGCGATCGCACAGCCCTCGGGCAGCGGGTACGGCCGTTCGACAGGCAGCAGGCTTGAGGTGTCCTCGCCCGCCTCGAGAGCCGCGCCGACCGCGGCAAACGCGCTCGTCACGTCGGTGATTGCAGCGACGATGCCGTCGGCCACGGCGAGAAGGCGCGTCGCCTCGCCGCGCAAGCCCATCTGAAGCGAGCGTTGCGCCGGCAGCGGGTGCGTGAACGCGTGTCGGCCGGAGTCACCGCCGAGAGCACGCTCGGCGTCCCACTGCACGACGATGGCAGCTGAGGCACCGGAGTCGTCGCGGTCGCTGCGCTCGCCTTGCTGCGCACTCGCCAGCACGGCGTCGAGCAGCAGCTTGTCGAAGCTGGCACGGTGCAGATCGATCGCGAGCACGCGTGACTGGTTGGCGTCCTTGCGAGTCCAGCCACAGCGGTAGCCCATCCACACGAAAGACGGTTTGATCCATGTCATGCGACCCTCCTTCCACGGCGGCACGAACCTCTGGGCCTCGACAGCAGCCGATGCAATCGATGCGTTGTAGGCCTGGTAAACGCGGACGGTGTGCTCATCGTGCACGGCACGGATCTCACGCGTGCCGCCCACCACGTGCGCCTCGGCGAGGGCGACCTGCGACTCCAGCTCGAAGGCTTCCTTCACTTCCACCCCGTCCCCAGCCATCACGGAGGTCACTTTCTTTTTCCCTGTGTAGTGCCAGCAAGTGTGACAACGGCGCGCGAACACCAAAAAAGAATTTTCCGCGCCCGAACAGGTGTGGGTACTTCTTGCTTGAGCGGCACTCATGACAAGAGTTTTGGTATTGCTCGCGCACATCTCCCTCTCTTAACCCACCTGTAACATCACATAAAGGTATTGCTAAAAATCTCTCTCTCATGACGGGGTAGGTAGGGTAGGTCTGGGCCCTCCCGTCGGGGTTTTCCCTCTCTTCTGGAATTTTCAAAAAAGAAATTTTCCGCGGAAATCACGATGTCAACCCTCCCCAAATGGGTGATCTGATGCTTGTAGGGCTTGAGAGTGGCCTGCCATGTCACAAGAAAGGACTGTGGTTGCAGGAGAGTAAGTACCACCAACCATCACTCTAGTTGGTATGGTACCCCACCTGCACCGATCGTCTGATTTCTTTTTTAGTTTCCCATAAGTAAGGTAGGTAGGTAGGTAGGTAGGTAGGGGCAGGGCAGGATTTTTATTTTTTTCTTTCTTTTGCAGAATTTCATCATGAGTGAGTGCCGCTCAAGCAAGAAGTACCCACACCTGCCCCGAAGGCACAGACACAGCCATGATTGCCGGCGGCACTGGTGCGTGCAGCGCCGCGCTTCTCGAGCAGGAGAGACCTCCTTTGACACGAGAACTGACCGAGTATTGTTCGCTTGTCGGTCGACAGGTACGAGCCTCGCGGCGGAGCTCGCTGTGCTCACCGAGAAGCTGTTCTATGAGGACGGCTGCATGCGCTTCTCCTTTGGCTACATCGACAGCACGATGACGCGCGCCGACGCCCTCGCGGCCGCTGGCACCGTCATCCCGCCCGGCGGAGAGAAGTGCGTGCCGGTTCCGACGGCGTGGTCAATTGATGAGCCGCTCGAGCAGCTCATCCGTGAGAGCCCTGGCCTGATCAAGCTCTTGACGCAGCCTTTCTTTTCGTCGGGCTTCAAGCTGTTCACCAAGGCGGTGCCGTGCGCGTACTTCTTCGGCGGGCAAGAGCAGGTGGAGGCGGAGTTCTCGCGCGACGTCGCCAAGGGCACCAACGTGCGCGACTTTCTCATCGCACTGCACGGCATCTTCGTCGACGCCAAGTGCCACCCGTGCGAGACGATGATGATCTTCGGCCTCGAGATGAAGGACGATGGCGTCTACGTCGAATGGGGGCGCTAGGCCCGTCTTTGAGTCGTCGCTGGCCACCTCGCACGAGCGCCCCCTCTGCAGAAGGGCCGTGGCGGACCGGGACGAGCTCTGGGAGGGGAAGTGCGTCAGTGTGAAATGTGAGGGTCCGCCCGCAGGCGCATTTTGTATACCGAGGCGGTGCCCGGTGCCGAACCTGTCGGACCTTAAGACCCAGCATTGTAGATCCCTGGGCGAGGGTGATGGGGGGAGGCCACCGGCCAAAACCGCGCGTGTCTTGTCTCTTGATACATTGAAGGTCCGACCGATACGGGAAGCCCATATACAGGCACCTTACACTCCCCCGCAGTATCGCACCTCTTGAGCGACACTACGTTTCCGCAGCTGGGGATTCTCCGGTTCCCCTCTTAGCTCTTTGTACCCGTGCTGGCCGGACGGATTCCTCCTCCGAACAAAAGACAAAACTCAAGTTCCAACTAAGTTCGATCGGCCCCAGTCAGTCTCGAACCGGCAGCCACTCATCTCAGCTGAGGTAGCTACCATGTCCGAGGAGGCCACCGGCCAAAAGCGCATGTCTTGAAGGTCCGATACTGGAAGTCCATTACGCGGCTTTGTTTTTGTTTTTGCCGCACCACCCTGCCAGGCTGCTCTCAATCCTAGCCCGGTAGAAAAGAAGGTTCATCCAGAGTGAGGTTTGGAACCACCCACGCCACCTGTTCCAGCGCCCGATCGAGGTTCGACGCTACGTGTCGAGCGCCGTGCGAGACCGCAGGATGATGTTCGTGGCCTCCCTCGCTGCTGCGCTGATCGTCCTATCAGCCGGAGCGCTCCTTTACAGCAGCTCACTCATGGAGGCCAGGTTCGACGGACGGCGGACCTGGCTCGATGCTCACCCTCCACGAAAGGCGAGCGAAGACTACGAAATCTTGCGGCGCCGGCGCCTCGCCGCGCTGACGGAGCTCGCACCGGCTGAGGTTGAGCGCTATCTCCCCGCCGTCGTAGCCAGCCTCGACCGCGACGACGGCGAGGTCCGTCGGCTCGCTGTCTTGGTGCTCGAGCGAATGGCAGACGAGCCTGCGACGCTCGACGCGCATGGCGCAGAGCTGACGGCTCTGCTGGGACGCAGCGCCGACGCCCGAGTCCGGCTCTCCGTTGCGCGCACGCTGTCGAAGCTCGGCGCGCCGCTGATAGCGGCGGCAGCTGCGCTCGTGTCGCGGCTCGAAGACAGCGACGCTGAGGTGCGCGCTGCGGCCGTCGCGGCGCTCGGCGCCCTGCCGGCGGAGACGCTGGCGACGCACACGCACGCCGCGGTCGAGCTGCTGTCGAGGGCTGGGGACGCAGAGGCGTCCGCCGCCGCAATCGACGGCTGGGCCGACAAGCTGTCGGGGAGGCCAGAGGGTGACGAGCTGGGCGGCCTCCAGTTCTCGCTCGGGAGAATGGGGCGCGAGTGGGGTGACGGTGGCGTCGGGGACGGCATGCCGTAGATTTGCGGAGCTGTCGTCCTTCTGTTTTGTGATAGTAATATATTATACAGTGTGTGTGTATATATATGCAGAATGTGCACAACTCTCTCTCTACTCTCTCGCAGGGGTCGACCGATTCGTACTACTGAACAGAACACACTGACACACCAAATCTCGATAGAGGTTGAGAGCTCGGACAGAGAGTGAGAGAGAAGACGAGAGGCCAGAGACCGAGAGAGCACCAGCAGGCAGCAGCATCCTGCACACAGCCAGCCATCACCCTGTGCACCACGGTCCCTCTCGCCGCCTCCGCAGCGACGACCGTTTAGGCGGCGGCCGCTAAGGTACGTCGCGCGACCATATGAGATCCCTGTCGTGCCCGCAGCCGGTGCTGGCGGTGCAGTCCGCCTCCAGCTCGTCCTTGGTGCAGAGGCGTGCGCCAGCCTCAATGCAGATGGCCTCAGCCTCGGCAAATGTCTTGTCGCTGTGGCACCCGCCCATACCGTCCACCGAATCTGCCCATGGGCAGCTTTCGCTTCGCTTGCTCCAGCGGTTGATGCGCGTGTCAGAGCAGCAGCGCACCTCGTGTAGCTCAGAAGCCGCAACCCAGCCGGCCGGCTCCGCGCAGTTGCCGACCCGTCCGCACTCGACGAAACGCAGAGCGGTAGACGGACTGACCGAGGGGGGCGGCGGCAGCGGCGGCGGCGGCAGCGGATCGGCCGACGGCGTCGTCTGTACGTCGCTCGACCATATGAGATCCCTGTCGTGCCCGCAGCCGGTGCCGGCGGTGCAGTCCGCCTCCAGCTCGTCCTTGGTGCAGAGGCGCGCGCCAGCCTCAATGCAGATGGCCTCAGCCTCGGCAAATGTCTTGTCGCTGTGGCACCCGCCCATACCGGCGTCCGACTCTGCCCACGGGCAGCTTTCGCTTCGCTTACTCCAGCGGTTGATGCGCGTGTCGGAGCAGCAGCGCACCTCGTGCAGCTCGCCCTGCGGCTCCAGCAAGCCCTGCGCCATGGCTTCGCCGCAGTTTCCGCGCCTTCCACAGACGACCCAGCGCGGCTTGGCCACGGTCGCCGCCGGGGGAGGCGGCGAGGGCGGCGGCGATGCTGGCGGGGGTGGTGACGGCGAGGGCGGGGGTGGTGACGGCGGGGGAGGAGGCAGTGGTGAGGGTGGAGGGGACGGTGGTGGGGTCGGTGGCTGGGCCGGTGGCTCGGACGGTGGCGGAGGCGACGGCGACGGTGGCGAGGGAGGCGGTGGCAAGGGCGAGGGCGGTGGCGGCGAGGGCGGTGGCGGCGAGGGCGGCGGTGGCGAGGGCGGCGGAATAATCAGGTCCTGGATGGCAACACACGAGTCGCCGTCAAAAACCTCGCGCGGGTAGTCGCAGGGCGGGCGGCATGTGCCCGGGTCCGGCATTGGCGCTGGCAGTGGCTCGGGGCACGGCGACGGATAAGGCCACGGGTACGGGTCGGGTGACGGCCATGGGTGCGGCTCCGGAGAGGGCGAAGGGTCGATTGGGTAGTCGCAGTCGTACTCGCAGTCATCAGGCGGGCGCGGGTGGCAATTTGGCCACCACGGAGGGCAGGGTTCATCCTCGTGGCAGTCGGGTTTCCAAGGGGGGCAGGGCTCTGGATCTGGCTCCCCGTCATCGTAGCAGTCGGGCTTCCACGGAGGGCAGTCCGGCTCCGGCTCTGGCGGCTCGTCGTCGTGACAGTCGGGTTTCCACGGAGGGCAGTCCGGCTCCGGCTCTGGCGGCTGATCGCAGTCGTATTCGCAAGGCGGCCACGGCTCATCATCGACTGGCGGGCGAGGCCACCCGCCGCCGGGACCCTTGCCGCCGCCCTTGCCGCCACCCTTCCATTCTAAAGATCGTCCCCCGCCGCCCGCTCCGCCGCTCCTCCCTCCGTAGACGACCATACATCACACATTCCCCCTCCTTCAGACGCTTCAGACTGCGCGACGCCCCCCCCCCCCCCCCCGACCCCCCACCCCACCCCCACCCGCATTGCGCCCACCGCCCGCCGCACAACACGCAACACACAACGCACAACACACACACACCCCGCACACCGCACACCACCACAACACACAACACACAACAAGTGCTCGTCTTTTCTCCTGTTCTATGAACATACATTCTTTCCGGCGCCAGGGGGGGGGGGGTCCGGCGCGAGCGTCGCTGACAGTCACACACGTGCCCGATCACACAGCAACACGACCGCGGGCGCAGACCGCACGCACGCACAGCAATTCGCAATGCTATCGTCTGGCAGCAGTATCCGCCGCACTGAGCCCATGGCTGGCAAGGGCTCCGCGGAGCGCAGGCCGCCGCCTACCGTCGAGGATCTCATGTTCGAGCGGCCGCACATCGCTGCGAGCGGAGCGAGAGAGCTGATGCAGTTGGTGCAAGAGAGCCAGCGGGCGCGGCTGGCTCTCGCGGCCAACTTTGAGTCGCGCTTCGAAGACCTCGTAACCGAGGGCGCCGCGTCGGGCTACCCGGCTCTCGTGGAGCAGTTCCGACCGCTCTTTGCGGCTTGCGATGCGACGCTCGAGGCGCTGGCTACGGCGCTGGCGGGGAGAGAGGGCGGTGCGGCCGCGTCGCGGCTCGTGACAAGCCTAGTCCGCGAGGAGAGGATGCGACACGACGCCCACCTCAAGGTGTGCGGAGACGCCCGAGGCCCTTTCGAGACCTTTTGTCGAGGCAGTTTTGAGAGGCACAAACACGCTGATGCTGCGCTCGATCTGCCCTAGCCCCATCACCCTCCGTGTCTCAACCCCACCTCTCTTGCCGCAGGTGCAGGTGACACGGCAGCACAAGTCGGTAGCGGGGGTACCGCGGCCCTAGACGTTGGATTCTAGACAGCCACGAGGCGGCTCCGAGACCTTTCCGAGACCCTTCAGAGACCTTTCCGAGACAGCTCCGAGACAGCTCCGAGAACACACGTCTCCACCGCCTCGTGCAACGCCCCGCGTGTGCACATGCCCCACCGTGCTAGGGCGTGTGCAACACTGACTTGGCCGCCTCTCCTCCTTCGCCGCGCAGGCGCCCGACGAAGAGGAGGCGGCGGAGGCGCGGGCGGCGCTCGAGGGCGCGGAGGCGACGGAGATGGGGTACGTGGAAACGATACGCGAGCTGCTCGAGGAGCTCACAGCCGAGGCGGCCGACTGCGAGGACTGAGGCCACAGCAGGCGCGTCTTTGCTACTCTAGGGATCAGGTGTGAACGCGTCGCTCGTTCCTGTGATGCCACCGGGGCACGCACGTTGCACCGGGGGGGGCGGGGGCACACTCTCGACGCGAGTCTCGGCTACATTGGCTCAGCCCCCGCGCGAGGGGAAATAGATTAGTACACAACCCTTGAAAGTACTGCAAAATTCACACCGACAGTGTCGGCGCCGGGCACCGACTCGGGTACAAAATTCGCGTTGCGACGGGTCGAGACGCGCCCTCACATTACACATACACTGCTCACAGAGCTCGTCACATCCTGGTTGCACGTCACAGTCACACCAACGGCAACGGGTCACTGTGTGGCGTAAGATCGTACAACGCCTCACACACTCCCCCAGCGCGTGCTACCTGCTTCGGCCACGCGCAACGAGCTCCACGCTCGGCGCATTTCGCGTCGGCGCGCTGCGATCCGCCATCCGCGAAGAGAGAGGGTTCAACGGGCCTCGCGGGGCTACTCAGGGGGAAACAGTTGGTACTGGGTGGTCGTGGCCTGATGCCCGTGCGGTCGCTCGGCCTGCAGCGGCGTCTCGGCGGCGGCACGCGCCTCGCCGGGCGCCGCGGCGGCCGCCGCGCCGAGCTGCGCCGCGAGCCCGAGCATCGAGAGCCCTTGGCTAAACGGGAGCAGCGTAAGCTCTGTCGCCGGCGGCTGGTCTACAGCTGTTGAGGCGCGGCGAGCATATACGCGACCACGCAGCGCGAGCGCGGCAGCGACGAGGGCCATCGACAGCAGCAGCGCCGCACCGGCACCGGCGCTCGCACCACTCACACCAGAGAACCCCCAGTCGCTGCTGCCGGCGCGTGCGCCCCACGTGTTTGGCTCTAGCAGGCACGGACCCGGTGCCGGGAAGCAGGGACTCGCGATTGTGGCCGCTGCCTCCGCGTGCCGCAGCAGGACCAGCAGTGTCAGCATCCGTTCAGTCCACCGCGCGCTTCGAAGCCGCCAGAAAAAGAATTTCCACTAAACGGCCGTAGAAAGAAAGAAAGAAAACACCCAATGGAGGGATGGGAGCCATTGTCTGTTTTCTTTCTTTCTTTACACTAGGCACGGGAATTTTATAACGGGCGCCAACTGGCTTAAAATCCCTGTGTGGTGGCGACGTGCCGTCCTCCCAAAAAGAAAGAAAGAAAGAAAACAGACAACCCAAACGAGGGATGGGGGAGGATGACAGGGTCCCCACCTGCACGAGCAGGATTTTTGGAAGGACGATCAGGGGGACAGGTGGGGCTCTCCTGCTCCTGACAAGGGACACGACAGGCTCGCAGCGCGGTGCACGGTGGGCTCCCAACTCCACTGGCGGTCTCATCTCAGTCTAGCGACCTGCCTCCAGCTTCTTGCTGGCAGTCTCTCACTACCACAGGCACACTGACACAGGGGTGGCAGGGGCGGCGGCACGTCCGGCAGGTCAGGGAGACGGCCACATTCGCGGTAGCGCGGCTCTCGCGCGAACAAGGCGGCGCTTGCGGTCGGGCAGAGGCGCTGAGCTGCCTCGCCAGGGCCGGAGCAATCCCTCTCCTCATGTGCCTGGTCAGCTCGGCCGAGAGTGACTCCGTCAAGGTCAACGCGGCAGAGGTGCTCAATCGCGAGTGATTCGTTGTGAGCATCAAGCATTGTCCATTAGGTCGAGGCGGCGGAGGCGCTGACGCACCTTGCCACCGACAGCAGCGCCAATCGGCCCCTTGAGACCGACGCCGTGCCGCTTTGAGACGAACGGGTCGTCGTTTCACAAAAGGTTCAGTGTGTGTGAGTAGGCTCTTTGAAACCAATGTCGTGCCGCCTTTGGTGGCTTTCCTCAAGGGCGCGTGCGAGCTAGCCAGAGTCGAGGCGACCCGCGCGCTGCACAACTTGCTCAGCTGCTCTGCCGGCGACCTCCGCCCAGCGCTACTGCAAGGCGGCGCAGTCGCGCCGCTCGTGGCAGCGCTGAGCAACGGCTCGCCATTCAATCAAGAGGGGCTCCCAAGATCCGCCCCGGCACCTTTGTGCGACATTCCCGTAGGCTCGCCGCTCTTCCAGGGAGAGAGCGCCAGCATCCTCGCCACACTCATGCAGGACAGCCCCGAGACGCGGGTGACGGTCGCTTCGGCCGGGGCGATCCCGCCGCTGGTCGGCCTGCTGCGCAGCAGGCATCTTCCCCACTGACGCGCCCCGGGTAGACACTCCTGCCGAAGGTTACTTTGCAGCCGCCTCGCCCTCCTCCCGTTCTCACTGACACCGTCGCTCCTGCCCCCAGCCGGCTCGACCTCCGCTCGCGCGGCGCGGTGGCGCTGACCCAGCTCGCTCACAGTCATGTCGAGCATCGCGTGGCCATTGCCGAGGCGGGCGCGATCCCTCCGCTGGTAGCAATGTTGGGCGAGTCCACCGGCGGCGCGCAGGACCTCGCGGCGGGGGCGCTGGTCAAGATTGCGCACCCAGTGGCGAACCGCATGGAGGAGCGTTTCTGACCCTCCTTCCAGCCTACCCCCCTGCCATATGCCCTCCACTGCGACGGCAGCCACTCTCACCCCCCAGCGACACCCCGTTCCGCACGTAGATTGTCCAGTCGGGCGGGATCCCGCCCTTGATGGCGCTCGCCAGCGAGGGGAGCGGCGATGCACGGGCCGCCGCCACATCGCTTTTGCGGCTCATCAAGAGACTGCCCCGGACGAACGAGACGCCCCTCTCCCCGACGCCCAGTGCGCGGAACGGAGTCGAGGGAGCGACGGAGGACAGCGCTGTGCAGGACGCCGCTGTCAACGCTGGCGGTGGCGGAGGCAGAAACGGCGGTGGTGGAGAGCCGGTGGCGCTGAGTGAGGTGGTGTCGGGCGTGCAGCAGAGAGTGCCGCCGCACGAGACCGGCGAGGCGGAGCGAGACGGGGTAGAGAGCCTTTCTGAGGCGGCGGGAGCGGTCGCGGGCCAGGTGTCTGCCGAGGCGCTACTCGATCCCGTCGGAGGCGGCGCCTTTGCCACCGCCAATGGGGACGAGCAGAGTGGGGACGCCGCGGCGGAGGGCGATGGCATTGGGGAGGAGTGCGCGATGCTTGAGGCGCTGAGCGCGCGCCGCACAAGTTTGGAGGATCTACCGGCGTGGCCTACAGATTGCGAGAGCGGGGTCCTCTCTGACCACGCGTCAAAGGAGGACGAACAAATGCTCCAGCGGGTGTAAAGCCGCTGGCCCGAGACTCGAAATGTGCTACCACCCCACCCCCCTCCTGCGCCCACCCCCCTTTCCACAGGTGGGTGCGCTTGAGGCGCACGTGCGGCGGCTCGCCGTCGCAAACGAGCAGGCAAAGCGCCCGCCGCCGTTCTCTCTGTCCGGCCGCGTCAACCATCCAGCCCTCCCACCCCCCTTTCTCTCCTCCGCTGCACTCACTATCCTCAGCACGCGAGCAGGCGCAGCGGCTCATCGTGGCGCTGGGGATGCGGGTGCAGGCAGTGTCGACCAGCAACACGGAGCTGCGCGCGCAGGTTTCCGAGCTCGCCAATGCGAAGGCGGCGCTGAAAGACGAGATGGCGGCGTTGGGTCAGCAGGTGATTGGCAAAGCGGGGGCGCCCGCTCTGGTCGGATTAGCTACCCCCCCCCCCCGCCGCCGCCCCCCCCCGAGCAGGTGGCTAGCATGGGAAAGAGCAGCGGCGCGCCTAAATCGCCGCAAGGCGCATCGAGCCTGATTACGGGCGAAGACACTCTGGTGGATAAGGTGCCCCCCCCCCCCTCTAGCTCACCCCCACGCGCCACATGACGCTTAATGTGGGGACCGTCGCGTTCGCCCATCGACTGGCCTTCAGCAAAGTGACACATGTCTTTCGATAGGTGGCGCGCATCCGCGAGATTCTGGACCTCGAGGCGGGGAGCACGATCGTGCAGACCGTTGATGCTGCGAACGCGATGGTGGGCCTCGCGTCGGAGGGCGGCCTGCTCGTACAGACTGAGAAGCTCCTCCAGACGGTTCTCGCCTGAGAGATGCAAGGCGCGCTGGAAGCAGACCTGCGTCGACGGCATCGCTCAGGCTCGAGCAAAGCCCGCTTGGCTGATGTTCGAAGGCGGCGGCGGAGGCTGCGCCGGCAGTGGCACGCGTGGGGGGCGTCGAGGCTACCACGACCACGACTCGGTTGCTATTGCGTATTGGTTTGATACAGGGTCAGGGATGTAATTTTCTTAATTCTGAGAAAGAGGAAACAAGTGATGCCGAGCTGTATAAATAAATAAATAAAACGGACATCCCAAGCTAGGGCTGGGTCGAGGACAGACACCTTAGCCGGTAGCGGGCCGGTTTCTTCTTCGCACATCCTTGTAAAATTCTTCTTCGCGCGCCGGCAGGCAGCAGCGCGCACCACTTGCCGCAGCCGTCATGGGAAAGCACTCCAAGAACAACAACGAGCGCGCCTTCTTCTCGCACGCGGAGCGGCAGGCTGCCAAGTACGGCCGCCACTCCTCGGGCCTCCTTGGCGGCCACAACACCGCCGGAGGGAACTTCGTCGACACTGGCTGGGGCAGCCACAAGCGGACGCTCGACAGCGACGCGATGAAGGACTTGGACGCGTGCAGCCTGACGCTAGTGCCGTGCGTCGATCCCGTCATCACGCCCAAGGGCGTCGTCTACGACAAGCAGGTCATTTACCAGTACATCCTCGACCGCAAGGCGGAGATTGAGCGCGAGCTGCGCGCGTGGACGGCGCAGCAGGAGGCAGAGGCGGCGGGCGCGGCGAGCGAGGCGGCGCGCGCGGCGGACCAGCGGGTGGAGGAGTTCGTGGCGAGGCAGGAGGGCCTCTCCAAGTCCGACCTCGCCTCCCGCCGACCCAGCGACCCGTCGTCCTCCGGCGGCGCAGTCGGCGCGCTGATGGGTGCGCGCGCGCCCTGGCCGAAAGGGGGGGGGGGGGTTCTTCACGGCTCGGTGTGTTGGGCAGGCCGCACGCTCGTGGAGGACACCGGCAAGCACGCGGCGGACACCAGCTTTTGGGTCCCGCAGCTGACGCCGCAGTCCAAGCACGCTGCGCCTAGATGCAAAGAGAGAGAGAGAATGAGCAGTCGTCTTCACACTAGCGCTCGAGGAGAGGCTGCTCCGGGCCGCACCCGCCCGCTGTGTCGCAGCCGCACTCGCTGCCCTCGCCTCGAAGCGCGGGGGACGCGGTGTGCTCGGCGCTTGTGATCGGCGCCTCTTCACACCGTCCCGTCTCTCCACAGGAGCCTTCTGGACAAGCCCGACGGAGTCGTCCGCTGCTGTAGATGCTGAGGAGAGACCCGGTGCTGCGGAGAGGCCCGGGTGCTGACAGAGGCCCGGGTGCTGAGGAGAGATGGACGTGCTCCGAGTAGCGCTCGAGATCTCTATCTCGAGAGGGTGCGTGCCCGACTCTTGTGAGCTCTTGTGTGCTCTTGTTTGCTCGTGTGTGCGCCTGTGTGCGCCGGTGCGCCGCAGGTCCGCTGCCCTCTCACTAACCCGAACCCGAACCCGAACCCGAACCCGAACCCGAACCCGAACCGCAGGTCCGCTGCCCGATCACGAACGAGCCCCTCAAGCTCAAGCAGACGCCGCTCCGTGCTCCACACACTGCAGAGGCGGCACACGGCCGTCACATGTCCGCGACACGCCCCGACAGGCAGCTCTACCCGCTCTCCTTCACGCGCGCGGACGAGTCCCTCACCTCCGCCGAGACGCTCGCGAAGCCGCGCAATGAGAGGCAACCTCTCCCCGCACTTGCCCCGCATCTCCCCGCATCTCCCCGCACCTGCCCCGCATCTCCCCGCATCTCCCCGCATCTCCCCGCACCTGCCCCTGCCCCGCACCTGCCCCGCATCTCCCCGCATCTGCCCCGCATCTCCCCGCATCTCCCCGCACCTGCCCCGCATCTCCCCGCACCTGCCCGCATCTCCCCGCATCTCCCCGCATCTCCCCGCATCTCCCCGCATCTCCCCGCACCTGCCCCTGCCCCGCACCTGCCCCGCATCTCCCCGCATCTGCCCCGCATCTCCCCGCATCTCCCCGCACCTGCCCCGCATCTCCCCGCACCTGCCCGCATCTCCCCGCATCTCCCCGCATCTCCCCGTAAGAGACGCACCGCCGCGCAGCGAGAGGCGCAGCGAGGCCGCCGCCCTCCATGCCCCGAGGTCCGGCCCGGGGTGCCAGGTACATCTGCCCGCTCTCGAAGAAGGCCCTCTCCAACACCAACCCCGCCGCCTTCCTCCGCCCGAGCGGCACCGTCGTCTCTGTCTCGTGCGTCGACTCAATCATCAAAAAGGCGCAGCAACCCTGCACTCCTCCTCTCCCCTCCTCTCCTCCTCTCCTCCTCTCCTCCTCTCCTCCTCTCCCCCTCTCCTCCTCTCCCCCTCTCCCCTCCTCTCCTCCTCTTCTCCCCCTCCTCCTCTCCTCCTCTCCACTCCTCTCCTCCTCTCCTCCTCTCCTCCTCTCCTCCTCTCCTCCTCTCCTCTCCTCCTCTCCTCCTCTCCTCCTCTCCACTCCTCTCCTCCTCTCCTCCTCTCCACTCCTCTCCTCCTCTCCTCCTCTCCTCCTCTCCTCCTCTCCTCCTCTCCCCTCCTCTCCTCCTCTTCTCCCCCTCCTCCTCTTCTCCCCCTCCTCCTCTTCTCCCCTCGCCCTCTCGTCCTCCCCCCACTCTCCTTCTTCCCTCACCTTCGCCGCGCCCCCGAGAGAACGCACACGACGCCAACGACACGCCCACGACACGCCCACGACACGCCCACGACACGCCCACGACGCCTCCCCTCAGGACATGGTCGACCCCTTCACGGACCCGCCCACGCGCCTCAAGGAGAAGGAGCCGACTAGCCGAGACGCGCCGAGATGCGCCGAGACGCGCCGAGATGCGCCGAGATGCGCCGAGATGCGCCGAGATTCGCCGCCCACGCGAACCTCGAGGGGAAGGAAGAGCAGCCGCTAGCGTGCGGAAGCCCGCAACCCCCGTGCTCCGGCCAGCACTCGAGAGGACTCGCACTCAGCCGCCACTGCATTCGCTGCGCACGCGATGAGCACACCGCGCGATATGCGTGTACGCCCGCCCTGGCCCTGGCCCTGGCGCCGTGACGCGGGTGTTTGCACTCGAGCGCACAGGACATCATCCCGCTGCGGGTCGAGGGGACGGGCTTCGCCGCAAAGACCGACGAGAAGGCGCTCAAGGTGACAAAGACCGACGTGATGGGCTTCTGATGCGCGCCCAGGCACCCACGCTCCCCGGACGGCGGGGGGCGCGCTGAATTCTCGGCGGGGACTAAACGCGGGGACATTAAACGGATGGGTGGCTGTTGTTCATCCGGACCGCTGATGTGCGGACGTCGTCCTCTTCGACATGCGCCGCCAACAACAACACATGTGTAAAAATATCGTGTACAGTCAGTCACAAGTTTCCCGAAAAGACAAGTCCGTGTTCTCTTTAAGGTTTAACACACTGCGCGCTGCCTCAGCCCTCACTCACGCTCTTTTTCTCTCCGTCTCGCTCCCGCCATCCGTGTCAGGTGTCACGACCCGGCCCAGCTCTGGTGCGCAGCTGTTGCAGCGGCTGCGAAGCATCAGCGCCACGGCCCGGTCCTCCGCCCCAAACTGCAGCACCGCCCAGCGGCAGTACCGGCCGCTGATCTGCGCGCTCAGCGCGGTGGTGGTCGCCGAGGCGATCGGCAGCCCTCGCTTCGTCGCCTCGGCAGCCTCCGCGCGGCAAGCGAGGAACGCGGTCACGGCCTTGCCGACGAGGTCTGCGCACCTATTTACAGCTGCAAGCCTGTGAAGAGACGCTGTGCACACTCACAGCGCACAGAGAGGCCTCGCACGGCGCGTGCGGCGAGCACAAGCCTAGTCGCAGACTCCGGCACTGAGGCGGCGCAACACCGCTGTGCAGCGCCAGGCTCGTGTCCTCTGGCAGCTGGCGGCTGGTGCATGCCGGCCCTCTGCACCAACTGTCTGCACTCGCCATCTAGATGGTCGCCATCTAGGAGCGCAAGCCCAGAGTGGCGCACTCCTCGGCGCAGCCCGCCGCCGCGCACTCCGCCCTGGCGACCAGCAAGGAGCCATAATGAGAGACGACTCGTCCTACCTTGGCGAGCTGCTGCGGCGGCACATCTCGGGTCATCTCGGGCAATCTCGGGTAATCTCGCCGTGCGAGCTGCTGCGGCGCCGTCCACTCGCCTCCGCGCGAGTCCGGCTCGATCTCCTCGAGCGGCGGCCGCCTGCCACGCAGCTGAGTAGCGGTCCCACAACTGCGTACTAGGTGTCAAGCTCGCTCGACTCGGCGGCGGCCGCCCGCCGCCGCCGCTGTCCGCCCGGCTGCAGCGCGGGCAAGTGCAGTAGAAGAGCTTCTGGGTAAGGAGCACGCGCCGCCGCTCTAACCATAGGCATAGCCGAGATGTAAGCCGAGACATCGCCGACACATTGTGAGGCGGCATCCCTCGCCTTCTCGTGTCGTGGACCAGAGCTGGTCGAGATACGAGATGACGATCTCGTCGCCAGCCTCGATGGTGCACGTCGCGAAGTAGTGCATCTCCCCGCCGACTCTAGTGCTGTGGCCGCAATTTGGCGAGCAAGAGTGGTTGGCCTTCGCCGCAATCGGGAAGAGGCCTACAGGTCGAGAGTGGCCGGCGTGCGGCCGCGCAGAACGCTCACGCCAGCCGCCACCTCGATGACGAGCGCCGGCGCGCTTCCCGAAGGCATGCGCGTTGATGTCCCCAATGAGGAGTAGGTGCTCAAAGAGATCGGCGGCACGCGGGCCGTCGTACGCCTCCGCCATGCGCGCGGCGAGGCTGCTCCTCTCGGCAGAGCGGGCCGCTCGCTCCGCCACCGCCTCCATCCTCGCGTGGTCCGAGACGATGCAGCTGAGGCCCGCGTCGGCGTCCGGCGCGGCCATGTCGAGCACCGCAGCTTGCACGTCCGCCGAGGCGCACATGAAGGACGAGATTAGCTGCTCCGCGTCGTCGTGAGGCCACGTGAGGCAGGGCGGCTCGCGTAGCACCGTGTCGCCGGGCTCATAGCGGCGACTCGCCCGCATGATGCGCCCTTGCCCCACGACGTGCTCGATGCGGAAGCCCTTTTGCGTAGCCATTGGCAGCCCGTTCGCAGGCGAGCTTGGGGTCAGAAAGTCCCCCGGTCCGGGTCCCAGCCGACACAAGCGGAGCACGGCGGACTCCAAGGCACGAAAGAAACACTTCGGCATAGCACCCTGTGAGCAATCCGTGTAAAAAGGCCAGTCAATTTTCCAACACCCCTGTAGCAAGCACCCTGTGAGCAATGCGTGTAGCTCGGCCATATCGCTCGTGGGTGAGTCCAGACTGCTGGACGCACAGACAGACAGATCGCAGCCAGCTCACAGACACAGGCAGGGGCAGCTCACGAGGTGGCGCCCCGGGTCTGTATAAAGAGAAAATAACGCACGGGTTCGAGCTTTTGCCAGACGTGTTAACCATGCGTAGAGCTCTAGTCACGTACAGTAGACGTACAGCCGGGCAGACGTACAGCCCCAAAACCTCTCCCAAACAAACAGCTCTCCCCATCTTAAAGTAACACAATGGCTGTAGCTGGCTCCATGCGAGCGTAATGAATAGTCAATCAGAGCTCGTGCGGCGTCACGAACAGATAATCAACGCTGTGGGCCCAACGTGTCCAGCGCGTCCTCGCTTGTTTCTCAGAGGTACCGCCTCTCGACCTTCGTACTTGTTAAGTATTGAACAATGACAATGAAAGGAGTCCCGTGAACAGCCTGTCAAATGCCATCGGAGGTACGGTAGACGGAGGTCCGTGGCGTCTGTCCGGAATTTGCGTCCACATCGCCATCGGGCGCACCTTCCAGATCCGTCTTTGAAGTCCTGCGGCTTGGCTCGGCCCCCTCCATCTGTCCCACGACTGAGACACGAGCACGCCGATCCTTCTTCTTGTAGCATATGTAGCCACCGACGAGGAGGGCCGCCACGACGGCCACCCCAGCCACGGCCACGATGGCGACGACAGCGGTGCTCGAGCTCTTCTTGGTTGGCTCCTCGTTGTCCACGATGTCGACCGCAAAGGGGCTCAGGATGGAGATGCCCCCAAGGACGGGGCTCATGGCCTCTTCAAAGTCCTCTTGGCCCGTCGCCCCGGAATACGAGGCGAGGCTGCTCTCGGCCGCATTCGCTTGCCCCTGCGTGAGCCCTGGAAATGTGGCAACGACGACGACGCTTCCGGCGCGGACCTCGATCTTCGAGCCGAAAGGCGCGACGACAAAGCCTGCCAGGTCAGCAAGCTTCTCGAGGATGCCTTCTTTGATGGCCTCGTCAAAATCGCTCACGTCGCCGCTCGCGGAGAAGGAGGCGATGACCTGGAATGAGCCCAGCTCTCCCGACGGCGACGGCGATGGCGCCGGTGCCGTTGATGGCGGGGACGGCGGCGGTAGGGTGGGAGGTGCAAATGAGGGCAGCGCAGGCGGCTGTGGCGGCGAGGGCGACACGGATGGCGGCGGCGGCGAGGGCGACGCTGACGGAGGAGGGGTCGGAGGCGGCGGCAATGGAGGCGGAGGGGTCGGCGGCGGCGGCGAGGGCGGCGGAGGGGTCGGCGGCGGCGGCGAGGGCGGCGGCGAAACCGGCGGCGGAGGAGGCGCCTGGGGCTCATCTGCAGGAATCCCGGGAGGGTAGAATGGCGGCGGCGGAGATGGAGGCGGAGGGGTCGGCGGCGGCAGCGACGGAGGCGGCGGCGTTGGCGGCGGCGGCGAGGGAGGGGGAGGGGTCGGCGGCGGCGCCGCCGGAGGCGGCGGCGTTGGCGGCGGCGGCGACGGAGGCGGCGGCGTTGGCGGCGGCGGCGACGGAGGCGGAGGGTTCGGCGGCGGGATCGGTGGGGGAGAAGGGGGTGGCGGGGACGGAGGGTGCCTCGGCGGCGACGATGGTGGCGGCCGAGGAGGGAACAGTTGCTGGCTCTCAAAGGCCAATGTGCCCTGGAGGAGAGTATTGTCGCGAAGCTCTGTCATCTTCGCCTCGTTCGTCGCGGTCAGGCTGGCGGCTAAGCTCTCGAGCGACTCCCCGCTGTCCGCGATGGCGGTAGTCTTGGCAACGACCTCCACCTTACCATCGTATACGACGGCGACGCCAGTGCCCGCGGCGCCATCCTCAACTTCGGCGGTGGTAAGGAGAGCGGTCGCACGGATCGTGTCGGTGCGGTCAAGCAGCTGTCGCAACGCGAGCGGGTCGCCGACGGTGCCTGTGCCGTCGCCGATGCTGCATGTCGCTCCTTTCGAGGCGCAAAGGTCGAGGAGTTTTTCCTCGTCGAGATCGGTCCCGGTGACTTCGTCGATGAGGAAGAACTCCGCGTTGAGAGAGATGCCGTCGGCATATTGGTACAGCACCGCCGCGGACTTGCCGTACATGAGTTTGGCGTCGAGCAGGGAGCGTTGACGGCGGCGTTCGCTTACAGTCTCACCTGTCTCTGCTTCGGTGACGACCTTGACTCCCTTAGGCGCATATGGCGGCGGGGACGGCGGCGGGGTTGGTGGCGGAGGCGCAGGTGGCGGAGGGGTTGGCGGCGGCGGCGAGGGCGGCGGCGGCGAGGGCGGAGGCGGAAGGCTCGGCGGTGGAGGGGCCGGCGAGGGCGGCGGCGAGGGCGACGCAGACGGCGGTGGCGACGGCAAGGCAGATGGCGGGGGCGGCGACGGCGAGGCAGATGGCGGGGGAGGCGACGGCGAGGCAGAGGGCGGCGGCGAGGGCGGCTGGACGGCTATACTATCGAGGAGGCTGCCGCTCGCCTCTACGAGAGAAGAGACGATCCCCCAGGGGCTCTCGTCATCGGAGGATTGGAGGGAAAATCGGCCTGAACGGCCGCTGGCCTCCCTCAGGAGAGTCGCGTTGGTCGTAGTGACGCCGTCATTGCCGTCAGTCGCACCACTGCGGGCCGTGCGCGACTCCACAAGATCGGTCATAGTGACAGCAACCGCGTACTCGTAGTTCGCTTCGCGCGACAAAATGCCCAAGGAGGGGAGCAGGTGATCCGTCGCTGCCATTGCGAAGCAAGAGTAGGCCATCACTTGGAGCTGGTCGTCACTCAAGACAATGTACGACGCCGCAGCGCCGAGTACCACGCTACCGGCTGAAATAGGAAGGACGACGAGGAGGTTGGTCAGGTCATCGCTCCTAGCGTCGACATGCGTGACCACAGGAGAAGAGAGCAGAGTACTGTCGATGGCGACATCGATCGTCACTGGCCCAACCAGCTCGTCCTCCACGTTGCGAGCGAGGTCGAGGGTGCTGTAGACGGAGATGCCGTCGGCGCCGTACGAGCCGTTGACCGCGAGCGCGACCGGGAAGATCGGGTCGTCCTCCTCCTCCTCGCCCGAGTCGGAGTCGCTCGGGGCGAAGGTGAGCGAGGCCGAGGCGGCGAGCGGGTCCATCCAGTCGACGTCGGTCGGCGTGAGCGAGAGCGAGGCAGCGAGCGGCGAGACGGACGCCGAGCCTTCCATCGCCACCGAGGACGCGCCGTAGCCGACCTCGCCCTGAGCAGAGAGCGGAAAGAGGTCCTCGTCCCACTCGACGCTGAGGCGGGCCGCCACTGGCTCGAAGCCAGCAGCGCCGGAGGGCTCGATGTCGAGCGTCATGCTCGCTCCCGGCACGGCGTCGTCGTCGCCGTCCCCGAGGTCGAGGGTGCTGTAGACGGAGATGCCGTCGGCGCCGTACGAGCCGTTGACCGCGAGCGCGACCGGGAAGATCGGGTCGTCCTCCTCCTCCTCGCCCGAGTCGGAGTCGCTCGGGGCGAAGGTGAGCGAGGCCGAGGCGGAGAGCGGGTCCATCCAGTCGACGTCGGTCGGCGTGAGCGAGAGCGAGGCAGCGAGCGGCGAGACGGACGCCGAGCCTTCCATCGCCACCGAGGACGCGCCGTAGCCGACCTCGCCCTGAGCAGAGAGCGGAAAGAGGTCCTCGTCCCACTCGACGCTGAGGCGGGCCGCCACTGGCTCGAAGCCAGCAGCGCCGGAGGGCTCGATGTCGAGCGTCATGCTCGCTCCCGGCACGGCGTCGTCGTCGCCGTCCCTGAGGTCGAGGGTGCTGTAGACGGAGATGCCGTCGGCGCCGTACGAGCCGTTGACCGCGAGCGCGACCGGGAAGATCGGGTCGTCCTCCTCCTCCTCGCCCGAGTCGGAGTCGCTCGGGGCGAAGGTGAGCGAGGCCGAGGCGGCGAGCGGGTCCATCCAGTTGACGTCGGTCGGCGTGAGCGAGAGCGAGGCAGCGAGCGGCGAGACGGACGCCGAGCCTTCCATCGCCACCGAGGACGCGCCGTAGCCGACCTCGCCCTGAGCAGAGAGCGGAAAGAGGTCCTCGTCCCACTCGACGCTGAGGCGGGCCGCCACTGGCTCGAAGCCAGCAGCGCCGGAGGGCTCGATGTCGAGCGTCATGCTCGCTCCCGGCACGGCGTCGTCGTCGCCGTCCCCGAGGTCGAGGGTGCTGTAGACGGAGATGCCGTCGGCGCCGTACGAGCCGTTGACCGCGAGCGCGACCGGGAAGATCGGGTCGTCCTCCTCCTCCTCGCCCGAGTCGGAGTCGCTCGGGGCGAAGGTGAGCGAGGCCGAGGCGGCGAGCGGGTCCATCCAGTCAACGTCGGTCGGCGTGAGCGAGAGCGAGGCAGCGAGCGGCGAGACGGACGCCGAGCCTTCCATCGCCACCGAGGACGCGCCGTAGCCGACCTCGCCCTGAGCAGAGAGCGGAAAGAGGTCCTCGTCCCACTCGACGCTGAGGCGGGCCGCCACTGGCTCGAAGCCAGCAGCGCCGGAGGGCTCGATGTCGAGCGTCATGCTCGCTCCCGGCACGGCGTCGTCGTCGCCGTCCCCGAGGTCGAGGGTGCTGTAGACGGAGATGCCGTCGGCGCCGTACGAGCCGTTGACCGCGAGCGCGACCGGGAAGATCGGGTCGTCCTCCTCCTCCTCGCCCGAGTCGGAGTCGCTCGGGGCGAAGGTGAGCGAGGCCGAGGCGGAGAGCGGGTCCATCCAGTCGACGTCGGTCGGCGTGAGCGAGAGCGAGGCAGCGAGCGGCGAGACGGACGCCGAGCCTTCCATCGCCACCGAGGACGCGCCGTAGCCGACCTCGCCCTGAGCAGAGAGCGGAAAGAGGTCCTCGTCCCACTCGACGCTGAGGCGGGCCGCCACTGGCTCGAAGCCAGCAGCGCCGGAGGGCTCGATGTCGAGCGTCATGCTCGCTCCCGGCACGGCGTCGTCGTCGCCGTCCCCGAGGTCGAGGGTGCTGTAGACGGAGATGCCGTCGGCGCCGTACGAGCCGTTGACCGCGAGCGCGACCGGGAAGATCGGGTCGTCCTCCTCCTCCTCGCCCGAGTCGGAGTCGCTCGGGGCGAAGGTGAGCGAGGCCGAGGTGGCGAGCGGGTCCATCCAGTCGACGTCGGTCGGCGTGAGCGAGAGCGAGGCAGCGAGCGGCGAGACGGACGCCGAGCCTTCCATCGCCACCGAGGACGCGCCGTAGCCGACCTCGCCCTGAGCAGAGAGCGGAAAGAGGTCCTCGTCCCACTCGACGCTGAGGCGGGCCGCCACTGGCTCGAAGCCAGCAGCGCCAGAGGGCTCGATGTCGAGCGTCATGCTCGCTCCCGGCACGGCGTCGTCGTCGCCGTCCCCGAGGTCGAGGGTGCTGTAGACGGAGATGCCGTCGGCGCCGTACGAGCCGTTGACCGCGAGCGCGACCGGGAAGATCGGGTCGTCCTCCTCCTCCTCGCCCGAGTCGGAGTCGCTCGGGGCGAAGGTGAGCGAGGCCGAGGCGGAGAGCGGGTCCATCCAGTCGACGTCGGTCGGCGTGAGCGAGAGCGAGGCAGCGAGCGGCGAGACGGACGCCGAGCCTTCCATCGCCACCGAGGACGCGCCGTAGCCGACCTCGCCCTGAGCAGAGAGCGGAAAGAGGTCCTCGTTCCACTCGACGCTGAGGCGGGCCGCCACTGGCTCGAAGCCAGCAGCGCCGGAGGGCTCGATGTCGAGCGTCATGCTCGCTCCCGGCACGGCGTCGTCGTCGCCGTCCCCGAGGTCGAGGGTGCTGTAGACGGAGATGCCGTCGGCGCCGTACGAGCCGTTGACCGCGAGCGCGACCGGGAAGATCGGGTCGTCCTCCTCCTCCTCGCCCGAGTCGGAGTCGCTCGGGGCGAAGGTGAGCGAGGCCGAGGCGGCGAGCGGGTCCATCCAGTCGACGTCGGTCGGCGTGAGCGAGAGCGAGGCAGCGAGCGGCGAGACGGACGCCGAGCCTTCCATCGCCACCGAGGACGCGCCGTAGCCGACCTCGCCCTGAGCAGAGAGCGGAAAGAGGTCCTCGTCCCACTCGACGCTGAGGCGGGCCGCCACTGGCTCGAAGCCAGCAGCGCCGGAGGGCTCGATGTCGAGCGTCATGGTCGCCGGGCTCACGAGATCGTCGCCGTCGCTGCGGCCGAGGTCGAGGGTGCTTTGGGCGGTGAAGCCGTCGTCGCCGAAGGTGCCGTTGGCCTCGAGGCTGACTGGGAGGAGAGAGTTCGTGTCGTCTCCCCACTCCACGTGGACCCATCCGGAGAGCGGCTTGGACCTCGGCAGCCATTCCAGCAATCGTCCAGACGGCATGAACGTCAGCCCCGCCTCCAAGATCGACGAGTCCGACTCTTCGCCGTTGGTTAAGAGCCGTCCCCGCCTCGAACTCGAGATCCGGTTGGGTGCCTGGCCTGAGCCCTGAACATATACGAGTGGCCCGCCAAGGTCGCTGACGACAGCCTTCCAGTCGACGGCCTTGAGGTAAACAGCGTCGTGCACGTGTGCTGTAGCACTCACATCAAGTCCTGCTATGCCGCTGGCTTCAGCGACACGGGTGAGCAAGCTCGAGGAGAGGCTTCGCGAGGAGACACTGCACATGAAGCCCGCAAACGCGCTGCTGAGAAAGTGGCTGCCCTGCTTGTGTGCCCGCGTGGGATAAAGCCGGCAGTCCTCGCCGAGGCACTGCAGCCCCCACAGGAGATCGATCTCGTCTGGGAGGTTTGCGAGGTCGAGCTCGTGCTCCGAAATCGCCGCTTGCACTTTGAGGTCGCCGACGAATGGCGCATGCGACGGGCCAGCGGGCTCGAGGAAGGAGACGAGACGGAAGGCGAGGTGCAGCACCTGAGCGTCAATTCGTAGACGTTCGGTCGAGGCCGGGAGGAACTCGGCCATCAGCTCCTGCAAGCGTTTGGTGCGCAGAGTGACTCGACCGAAGGCATCTTGTGCCAAGTCGGTCGAGATCTCGATGTTGCCGAGTGGCACGTCTTTCCCAAGCGGGAAGGCGCCAGTGCTCAGGGCCAGGCGAGTCTTTTGGTCGAGACCGAGGACGTCATCGTGACCGCTCAAAGTGTTGAGCCGAGCAGCGAAGCCCGCCCCAGCAGCCTCGGCGGGCTCAGAGAAGCCAGCCTTGAACCCCGTGACGTTGAGGGCGGGAGGGCCAGTGACGGCACTCGAGAGAGCCTTGCCTGCCTCGCTGTTGATGCTCCCAATGAGGTGCGACATGGGCGGAATGCTCACGCGCGCCTTGCTGCTCAGAGTGCTCAGCCCCTCGAGAGCCCAATCGTCAAACTGGACGGATTCGTGGTGGTCCGGCTCCGCGTCGAACCGAAGAGAGAACTGTGTGGGTGGGGTGGCATGGAGATCTGTCAGTCAGGGTGGTGTCTGTGCGCACGGTGAGCTCGAGGGTTGGGGCACCTCGAAGGCGACTTGGAAGCGGAGAGCGCCGGAGGTGAGCCTTCCACGGGCGACACAGGTGAGCTCCGAGTGTAGCCCATCCCGCCATGCAACTAGGCCGACTCCACTGTTGAGCTGGAGATTGACGTCGAGCGTGACGGTCTCGCTTCCCAATTTCGCGGGTGCCACGTCGAGCACCGCCGCGGAGTCGTTCTCTGTTGAAGCGATGCAGCGTGCGCTATCAATGTCGAGCTTGTGCGCGAATGGCATGTTGTTCGGACGTGCACGGACGCGAAACGAAGTGCCGCCGCTCGTCAGCTCGGAGGGTACCACGTCGAGACTAATAAGTTCGAGCTTCACCTTCTCCATTCGCACGAGGCCCATAATGGTGACGGTGAAGATAGGGACCAGCACGGCGAGAGCGACGAGCAAAGCGATAGCCAATCCGACGAGTTTTCGGCGATACTTTGTTGGACTGTCCGTCACCGACGCGTGCAAAGCGTCCGGCTCCCCCTTTCTTTGGTCGGACGGCGCGGGGTCGATGCCCACGGCCCAGCTCGTCATCGAGGCAAATCTGACGTCGCTGTGAAGCAACGACGACAAGGCGGGAGTCAGCCGCAGGGTAGCGTGCTTGAGGATGAGAAGCGCGCTGTGGAGTGCTGGACCCTGGGTTAAGCTTGCTTGCAGATGCGTCCTGTGCGCGGCCGGGGGCAGCGTCGCCTGCTTGACGTTGGGAAGCCGTCACAAGGTGAGAAGCTGTCGTCTCTGCTCGCTTTCATCGTGACACGCCGCGCGCGCGACTGCCGACGGCGGCCCAAAAAGGGATGCTTAGCTGCGTGTCACGTGGGTTTTCTTTATGTTTGACGTCGCACTGGTAGGCTCTTCGCTGTCCTTCTCTCTCCGCGCGGAAAATTCTTTTTCCGAGTTCATGTGCAACCTCGGCTCATGTGCAACCGGGGGCTGCGG
>NW_005200082.1:0-2419 GCF_000372725.1 Emiliania huxleyi CCMP1516 | reverse complement strand
CGATCTGCTTGTTGGCCTCGTACTGCGTCTCCGCGTACTTCAGCTTGCTCGCCGCCTTCCCTGGGTCGACGGCGACCGCGGGTTGCAGCCGCCGAAGTCCAGCGCCAGCCTCGCCCGCACGCGCCGCATAGAGAGCGCGCCGCTCGTCCGCCCCCGAGTCGCGCACAACCTCGCGCAGCGGCGCCGTCTCCTCGTCTTCGTCGGCGGAGGCGTCCGCGACGAGCGCGTTCACCATCCTACGTGCGGCGGGCGCGGGGCCGGAGGCAGCCTCCTTTGCACGCGCGATCACCTCGTCGTCGCTCCGGCACTGCTGCCCACGCGGCCTCTGCAGGATCACGGCATGAAACACATCTAAAGATATAAGGGCCTCGCGTCGTCCGCCGCTTATATCCCGTGACCTGCGTAACTCGCGATACCGAGGAGTCTCGAGCTTCAGCTGGCGAACCATCATGCCGCTCTCGGAACCGCAGAAACGCGAGCGCCGCGCCGCGCAGCGCGCTGCCGAGGCTCAGGACGCGGCTCGCGGGCAGCGCAAACCTGACTGGGTGCTACAGGGACCCGCGGCCGCCTCCGCTGCGCCTGCTTCCTTGCGCGCCGCTGGACGTCGGCCGAAAAGACCGGTTCCCTCTGGGACCCGACTGGCGAAGATCGCGCGCGCGTCGTGAGTGGCGGCGCGCGCGCGATCTCCGTTTCCGGGCACGCCGGTCGCAGTGGCATGGGCTCCCAGGCTCAAAACAGCGCTCCCGTCAACAGCGAGCGAGCGCCGCCTGCTCCTCCTCCCGCCGCCGCTCCGCTCACCGAGACAACTCGGTGCCGCCGTTCTCGCCGCCGCCGCCGCCGCCGCCGCCGCCGCCGCCTCGCGCCTCGCCTCCGTCACCGCCGCCCTCCATCTCGCAGCGGCGCGTCCCTCTGATGGCGCGGGCGCCTCGCTCACCGGCGCCTCGCCGCCGCCCCCCCCCTTCTCGCGCCGCTCCGCTCGTGGCCGCCGCCTCCCCTGTCAATCCCGCCGCCTCCCCTGTCATCCCGCCGCCCGCACCACCGCCGCCACCGCCTCGCGCCTCGCTCGCCGTCGCCGCCACCGACCGCCCTCTCCCCTACGCCGCTGAGCGCGGTGCAGGGGGCGAGCCCCCGCTGCGCAGCCTCGCCGCAGTGCACTGCGCTCTCCGCGCCCCTGACGATTAATTAGTGAGGAGGTGCTCTCGCTTTGGACGGACGGAAAAACACCCCCCTTTTATGCCTGACCCTGGGCATGCCTCTCTGGGGTGAGCTGGGTCGGCCGCCTCCGGGGCTGCAACTCGCACGGTGGGGCCGCATCCGGGCGAGCATCCGAGGCCCACGGTCGTCCTTTCGCCGGGCGCGACCGCCATGGAGATCCGCTGCACACAGATCAGTGGTTTTGTCGACTTTTGCTCGCTCTCTGTGCACTCGCAACGCCACAGAGGCCGTGCTCGGAGAATGCGTCGCAATGCTGCTGCGCCAGTGGATTGAGCCGCTTCGCAAGCTCCATCGGTGAGCTGCGGCGGCGCGCCGGCCGCTCCATGCATAGCTCTCGGGCGAGCTGCCGCAAACGCGAGTGGTCAAGTGCAACTTTGGCAATTGGTAAAAGTTGCCCGAGTGGTCTGATGGGAAAAAACCAAAGCGGAAGGGTGGCCCCGAGAGCTAAAGGTCAACATCCCCTCCGGCTACGACAATGCGAACCTGATCTGGTCCTCACGGGGTTGACCCGTCTCCTCCAGATCGAGACGGACTTCATGAACGGCCGAGCAATATTTCTTCACTACTATTGTTAATTGATGCTTTTTGCACGGCTGAGCCCCCCCCCCCCCCCTCCCCCATCCCCCGCGCCCATTCCCTGCCCTCTCCCGCCTCACACTCCGTCAGAGCCCCCTCCCCTCTTGCACAACAGGAATTTTGACAATTAACCAGGCACAACTCAGAATGATGGGCTTGCCCATCCCGGAGTGGTTCGATCCCACGCAAATCCGAGACGGTGACGGGAGGCGTCGAGTGATCTCAGGCCCAGTGAGGTAGTGCATCTGACTATCCCGGATCCTGCTGAACAAGCTCCTCTTGTAGCTCGATCGGTCACACCGCCATCGCCGCCGACGTCTCCCAGGGAGATGATGGAGAGGGGGGACGACACTGCTCGATCTACCCTCTGTGGGGTCCCTCAGCAGCGTGCACCTCGATCCTGTACCGTATTTGTTAGGACCCCTCCCAAGGAACACACCAGTGAGGGAGGGCGAGACGATCGAGGGGTCCCGTACCATGCGGAACCGACCCTATCCAGTGCTTGCTCAAGTGCTCAAGGAGGTGGTGTTGCACAGCATGGAGCTCGGCGAGCGTTTAGCGAGCCCCTCAGCTAGTGAATACATGTGTGCAGGCACTTCAGCGCAAAAAACTAGACCACAACAAGAAC
>NW_005200083.1:2882-4105 GCF_000372725.1 Emiliania huxleyi CCMP1516 | reverse complement strand
TCGCCACCGCCACCGTCTCCGCCCCCCCCTCCATCGCCGCCGCCGCCCTCGCCACCGCCCTCGCCGCCGCCTCCGTTGCCTCCGCCGCCGTCACCACCAACACCCACGCCAGCTCCGCCCTCGCCACCTCCGCCCTCTCCGCCGCCCCCCGTGCTGCCGCCCTCTACGCCACCGCCCTCGCCACCGCCGCCCTCTCTACCGCCCTCACCTCCGCCGCCCTCGCCGCCGCCCTTACCGCCGCCGCCCTCGCCACCGCCGCCCTCGCCGCCGCCATCGCCGCCGCCGCCGTCGCCCCCACCATCCCCGCCGCCGCCCTCGCCTCCGCCTCCGTCGCCACCGCCCACTTCACCTCCACCGTCCCCACCGCCCTCGCCACCGCCGCCCTCGCCGCCGCCGCCCTCGCCGCCGCCACCCTCACCGCCGCCCTCACCGCCGCCGCCCTCACCGCCGCCACCCTCACCGCCTCCATCGCCAACGCCGGCCTTTCCTCCGCCACCGTCGTCTCCGCCCAGTCAGCCTCCGCCAAGCCCACCGCCCTCGCCGCCGCCGCCGTCGCCACCACCCCTGCCGCCGCCGCCCTCGCCACCCCCTCCATCGCCGCCACCGCCATCGCCGCCGCCCTCGCCACCGCCACCGTCTCCGCCGCCCCCTCCATCGCCGCCGCCGCCCTCGCCACCGCCCTCGCCGCCGCCTCCGTTGCCTCCGCCGCCGTCACCACCACCACCCACGCCAGCTCCGCCCTCGCCACCTCCGCCCTCTCCGCCGCCCCCCGTGCTGCCGCCCTCTACGCCACCGCCCTCGCCACCGCCGCCCTCTCTACCGCCCTCACCTCCGCCGCCCTCGCCGCCGCCCTTGCCGCCGCCGCCCTCGCCGTCGCCGCCCTCGCCGCCGCCATCGCCGCCGCCGCCGTCGCCCCCACCATCCCCTCCGCCGCCTTCGCCTCCGCCTCCGTCGCCACCGCCCACTTCACCTCGACCGTCCCAACCGCCGTCGCCACCGCAGCCATCGCCGCCGCCCCCCTCGCAGCCGCCACCCTCACCGCCGCCCTCACCGCCGCCGCCATGATCACCACCACCGTTCACCGTCTCCATCGCCAACGCCAGCATTTCCTCCGCCAGCGTCATCTCCGCGCAGTCAGCCTCCGATAAGCCCACCGCCCTTCCCCACACCGCCGTGACCACCTCCCCTGCCGACACCGTGGTTGTCAACCCCTCCAGCGCCGC
>NW_005200083.1:0-1196 GCF_000372725.1 Emiliania huxleyi CCMP1516 | reverse complement strand
GGGCTTACCCCCCCGTGTTTGGTTCTGGGAACGAGCATGGACGTCCCAGCTTTATCACCGCTTGAAAATCTTAGTCCCAACCGGGTGTGGGTTCCGAAGACCAGGTAAGGTTCAACACCCGCCGCCCCTAGGCTACGAGGAGATGGCGCGGGTCCAACTATGAGGAGTCGCCGTCCAAAGTTCCGCGGTCGCCGCAGGCCGGCATGGCCCTCCCCTTCGCTGGCACCGGCGCCCTGCGCGGACGCGGTCGATGTGGTAATGGGGCTCGACAACTCTGGCAGTGTCGGCCCGCAGAGGCCGGACGTCCTCAGCTTTGCTCGCACAGTGGTCAGCTTCTTCGAGATGAGCTCCACCCAGGCGCGTATCGGCTACGTCGAGTTTGATGACGGGGTCGTCACCCGCCAGGACCTCACGGACGACTACAGTACCATCACGGCAGCGATCGACGCTGCGCCACCTGTCGGGTCAGGGACGTGCATCTCTGGCGGCTTGGCTCAGGGGCAGGCCGTCGTCGCAGGCGCGAACGCTCGAGGGGGCGGTGTGCCCGCGGTGATCATTCTATGCTCCGACGGCGAGCAATCCCAATGCAGCGGCAGCGACTCAGGGCGACTCATACGTAAACTTTAATCACGACTTGGATGCTGAGGACTTGTGCGCCGATGGCGACTCGCTCAGCAACACCACGTTTTGCACTATTGGAATCGATAAGAGCTACCTTGACGTCGAATCATCGCGCCTCATCTTCGACTTTGCGTCGGCATACGAGGGGCTTAGCGATGACGCTGAGATGTTCAACATGACAGTCGACGAGGTAGAACCAGCTCGGCGATTGTCCCAGACCTTGCGAGAACTCATTGGCGGTCGGCTCGTCGTCACTAGACTCAACGGCAAGAGCTTGAGGATGGCGGCACGCTCTCTCCAGGACTGTTCTGTGCATCTCCAGGACTGTGTGGGGATGTGTGGGGAGGAAAAGCTCAATTACACAAAGTGTATGCTGAGCAACGATCAAGTAGGGATCAAGAACGTCGCCAGGAAGACACGCTTCGACCGCAAGGTTCGACTGACCAAACCAGACTTTACTGATGCTTTGAGTGTTCGGGGCAATGCCAATGGCGAACTCGATCGGCGGCAGTTCGCAACCGTCGCGAGTAAAGCGAAAGAGCTCTTCGGTAGCTACCTTGACGTGGTTGTTGAAC
>NW_005200084.1:0-2420 GCF_000372725.1 Emiliania huxleyi CCMP1516 | reverse complement strand
CCTTTGCGTCCCGGTTCCCCCGGTCTTTTCGGAACCATGTTCGGGATTCCGCATGGAAGAAGCGCGAACGCCAGCCGAGAGTCCACGGTATCCCCACTCCGAACCTCGCCCAGCTTCACCGCCCTCGTCGACTACCTCCTCTCCGACAAGTTCGACCTCGGCGAAGAGGAGGGCAGGGCGCAGCGCGCGCTCGACCTGCGGGAGCTGGCGCAGATGTACCAGGTGCCGCGCCTCGAGCTGCTCTGCGCGCAGGCGCTGCAGGAGAGCGTCGCGCCGGCGACCGCCGTGCCGCTGCTCGAGGCGGCGCACACGACGGGCGACGGGCGGCTCCTCGCGCAGTGCCGCCGCTACGTGGCCGACCACGCCGCCGAGGTGCGTGCGAGCGGCGGCGTGGAGCAGCTGCGCGACTTTGGCGTGGCCAAGGGGCTGCTCGGCGACGCGCTCGACCAGGTGGCGGAGCTGAAGAAGGGGGCACTGCGCGTGGCAGCGGACTGATGCGGCCCCTTTGTGAGTGCGCGCACCGCGCCAATACCTGCCACTACCTGCATAGATTTCTGCCCGCTGCGCCTTCCGTGGTTCCGTCTGCACACACCACGCAGCGGCTGCTCACGTCTCTGTCAGCTGGGCCCTGGCGCCTGGGCGCCGTCGGCCGCGGTAGAAGCTAGTATACGTAAGGACTCTACGTTACGAGTTTTGTATATTGCCCAAATGGAGCATCGCCCCTACTAGCGCGTCCCGAATACTACAAGCGCGTGAATGGCGTCCGCTGCCCGCAAGCGCGCCCGCACCGGCGGCGGCGGTGACGGGGACAAGCCCGTGCCGGTCGCGGATGGCTTCGAGGCGCCCATCTTTGGCGTGCGCGTCCTCGGACAGGTCACCACGCTGGCGCTCGAGGGCGAGGATGGCCCTCTGGCATCGCTCGGGTCGGTTGGCGTCGCGAGCGATCACGCGGGCGCCTGGAACGTCGCGACCAAGGACTCGCTGCTGCACGTCTCGGCGGCCGGGCGCGTGCGCCGCGTGGCAGCCTTGCCGGCAAGTGAAGTCATCAGCATTGCTGCCAGCCCGGACGGGAGCGCGGCGTTTGTGGCAGACTACAGCAACCACAAGATCCGGCGGCTGGAGGTTGCGACTGGCGAGGTAACCACGCTCGCGGGCAGCGGCGAGGGTGACGACGCGGACGGCGTGGGCGACGCGGCGCAGTTCTACAACCCATCTGGCATCGCCATAAGCCGGGACGGCGGCATGCTGTTTGTGGCGGACTTCAGCAACAACAAGATCCGGCGGGTGGAGGTGGCGACGGGCGCGGTGACGACGATCGCGGGCAGCGGCAACATGGGTGACGCGGATGGTGTTGGCGACGCGGCGCAGTTCTGCTGTCCAGCTGGCATCGCCATCAGCCCAGACGGCGGCGCGCTGTTTGTGGCGGACTTCGAGGAGAACCACATGATCCGGCGGGTGGAGGTGGCGACGGGCGCGGTGACGACGATCGCTGGCAGCGGCGAGCGTGGCGACGCTGATGGCGTGGGCGACGCGGCGGAGTTCAACAACCCAAGTGGCATCACTATGAGCCCAGACGGCAACGCGCTGTTTGTGGCAGACTGGAGCAACAACAAGATCCGGCGGGTTGAGGTGGCGACTGGCGCAGTGACGACCCTCGCGGGCAGTGGCACAGAGGGCAACGCCGATGGCGTGGGGGACGCGGCGCAGTTCGACGGCCCAGATGAAGTCGCCATCAGCCCGGACGGCAGCACGCTGTTGGTCAGTTCCAACGGTGGCCTCCGCCAGGTCTGCGTGGCTGCGCCCCCTCCGCCTCCCTCCTTTGCCCCGATCGTCGTTCCGCCTTCGACCCTTGGAGCCGACTTTGCAACGACGCGGGGCGACGCCTCCCTCCCAGAGGGGAAGGTCACCTTCCTGGTCGGCGACGACCGGGAGCGCATCGAGAACGTGAGCAAAAACAACCTCTGCGCCCGGTCCCCGGTCTTTCGGACCATGTTCGGCATCGGCATGAAGGAGCGCGACGCCGCCGAGGTCACAGTGTCCCACACCGACCTCGCCAGCTTCACCGCCCTCGTCGACTACCTCCTCTCCGACAAGTTCGACCTCGGCGAGGAGGAGGGCAGGGCGCAGCGCGCGCTCGACCTGCGGGAGCTGGCGCAGATGTACCAGGTGCCGCGCCTCGAGCTGCTCTGCGCGCAGGCGCTGCAGGAGAGCGTCGCGCCGGCGACCGCCGTGCCGCTGCTCGAGGCGGCGCACACGACGGGCGACGGGCGGCTCCTCGCGCAGTGCCGCCGCTACGTGGCCGACCACGCCGCCGAGGTGCGTGCGAGCGGCGGCGTGGAGCAGCTGCGCGAACTTTGGCGTGGCCAAGGGGTTGCTTCGGGGACCCGCTTCGACCAGGTGGCGGAGCTTAAGAAGGGGGC
>NW_005200085.1:0-2420 GCF_000372725.1 Emiliania huxleyi CCMP1516 | reverse complement strand
CCCCTCTGCGCCGGGGAGGCGTTGTTGGAGGCTAGGACGCAAGCGTCCGTCGCCCTTTTTCAAACTCGGGGCCCACTCCGCTACGCTCCGACCCGAATTTGGAGGGCCTAAAAGTTTAAGGTGTTGCTGCGCAAAAGGGGTCGGACACAGGGCGCAGCTCATGCTAAGAGCTAGAAGGGGAGCTAGAGAGAACGACTACCCTGTCCCGTTATTGTGTATACACACCAACCACAAAAGCTCTCTCTCTCTCTCTCTCCTGTCCTCACTCAGGGGGGTCACAACTACCGAGTCCCTCGACTAGCTGCCACGTTGCCGACCGAGAGCGGATATCCTCCTGCGCGAAGGGGCCCTGAGCGGTGACGGCGTGTGAGAGTGCGTGCCGTGTCGTGTTCATGTCTGGTGTTCATTATAGCTCCGAGTAGAGGGGGCGGTCTGCTGCTAGGGGAAACCCGGAGCGCGGAGCTAACCCTCGGAGACCCGTGTTTACTTTAAGGCCCTTTCCCTGCGAACGCGCACCCCCGGGGCTAGGGCTCTCTAGCCCGTAACCCGATCCCGATCATCCGGCTCGCTGGGTGCGCTTCTGAGCTCCCCGGCCCTGGATGTGAGGCTACCGACTGCACTCCAAGTGCTCCAAGTGCTCCTCCTGCGCTCCGCAAGGAGGGTGGCCAAGGCTAAAGTCTTGCCGGAGCCGCCGGGCGCGTTGACGACTTGGTTGGAGAAGGTCGCCCTTGCACTTGTACTTGTAGATATGCTCGAGGGGGTGCTTCGTGGGGCGGTGCGCAGCCAGGCCAGCAGTGAGGGGAGGCGCACCCTCACTCTCCTCGGTTGCAGAGCTGGTCGGAGGCTGCGGCACGACGGGAGGGTCGCGACAGCAGTCCTCGGGCGAGCCGACGCGCATATCCAACCAGCGCTGGGACTCGTTTTGGGACGGCAGACGCCGGCTGCCTCTCCAACCGCTTCTGCAGCGTCCTTTGCCCGGTGCATGGGCTCGATCCGATTCCGCAGCGTGTCGTCCCCAGCGGCGGTGTGGGGGGGGTATATTGCGAAGAGAGATAGGAAGAAGCAGACGCCCAAGGGTTAGGGTGGGCGACGGCTAGCACCACACTCCTAGCTTGCGAGCAGAGCCCTTCTAGGCCACACACCCCCTTCGTTATAATCTCTCTTACTCTTTTCCCCAACACTACACCCCAACACGGCGCGGAATTTTCTATGTGTCGTCGCGGGTCATATCGGCGCGTGTCTTCTCACACCGCGTGTGTTGGGGTATGGGCGGCGCCCGGCCACACGACTCCTCGAGCTCAAACACGCGCCTCGCTCGAGCCTCGAGCCCCCACCGCGAGAGCGCCATGGCTTTAGTTGTACGACCATGCTATCACGCCTTGCGACAGCCTGTCGGCGCTCTGCTGACCGTGCCCTGCTGCACAATTGACCACCTGCATAGCTCGCGGCCTTAGTATCCAGCATTCAGTGACGACCTGATCGTGCGGCAGTAGGAAGGTGTCCTTCCAGCGCGTGCACCTGCACGCTTCTGACGCAATGCGCGTCACAAACTGCCTCGGATTGGCTGCTGGCACTCTCGAGGCTATGCCTACACAGCCTCGCGCGCATGGGCAGTCAAGAGGGACCATGCACCTTCTCACGACAGCGCCGGTGCTCTCTCTTTTGCAACAATGCCCCCGATTGGCACCTCGACTAGAGCCGTACCGAAGCACGGCGAGTCTCTCGAACGACCCAATCACGAGACCGCTCGGCATCGCTGCCATGCAATAGCTTGCGCAGACATGCAAGATCATCGCCAACTTTCGGGAGCTCAACCCATTACGACGTGAATACACGAGGACACATCACCTGAGTGGAGGACACGAGAGCCAGAAACGGCTAGATCGCTCCTTCAAGCCTCGCCGCTCTCTCAACTACAACGGCTTTGAGAGAGGGCCACAGCCTCTCAACCTCTCAGGCAAGCAGATCGCGCAAGCGCTGTCCTTGCGCCTGCACGCTCGCCACCTGCGGGTGCGCCTGCATCGCCGCCGCCACCGCCTCGATCGCGCCCGCGCCTGCTGCGCGCTGCTTGCGTGCGCGCCCTGCGGCGTCGGTGCCAGAGCACACGTTGGCCAGCGCCGCGCAGCCTTGCTCCTGCAAGCCCGCCACCAGCGAGTGAGCCTGCATCGCCGCCACTATTGCCTCGATCGCGCCCGCGTCGGCTACGCGCTGGCTGCGTGCGAGCCCTGCGGCGTCGGTGCCGCAGCAAACGATGCACAGCGCCAAGCAGCCTTGCTGTTGCACCCTCGCCACCTGCGGGTGAGCCTGCAGCGCCGCCGCAACCGCCTCGATCGCGCCCGCGCCTGCTGCGCGCTGCTTGCGTGCGCGCCCTGCGGCGTCGGTGCCGCAGCAAACGATGCCCAGCGCCGCGCAGCCTGCTC
>NW_005200086.1:0-2421 GCF_000372725.1 Emiliania huxleyi CCMP1516 | reverse complement strand
CGCGATGCGCCAGACGGTGCGGCGGCACCGCGTCCTCCTCTCGGCCGGAGAGCGGCAGCTCCTCTTCGAGGCCCGCGCTGACCGAGAGTCGGACACTCTTGACTCACCCCCGACTCTAGGCCGTCGTCGCCTCATTAGGACTGCGCCGACCTCGAGTCGGACACGTTCGACGTGCACCACAAGATGCTCATCCTGCAGCGGATGTACCGGACGCAGCCCGCGCTGCTCCTCAAGGCGGGGCCGCCCGGCGCCCCCCGCCGCATGAGGCAGGAGCTCGGCTTCGGCATCGAGCACGACTCGGCCGCGTACACGGACTTTGGCGACGCACGCCGTGCAGCAGCAGGCAGGCGCGTGCTCTGTGGCGCGCGCCACGCAGCACGCACAACGAATAAATCGGAGTACTGAGAAATATTCGAGAGGGGGTGTGTCGTCGATGACGATGTCCCAAAGTGGCGTTGTGGAGTTGCGAGAAGCTGTGCACCAAAATAACCCCGTTTTTGCCCAATTTCGGTCATCCGTCAAAATATCTGAAGATCGGCCGACTACACGGTGAGCCATACGGACCTTGCAGTAAACCTTTTCCTTCTAAGCAGGGCTACACAATGTCCCTATAGTGTGGGGGTGTTCCTGGCGAGTTGTGATGAGTAGGATTAGCCTAGCCAATACTATTTTTAAGTTCATATATGAAAATACCAACTTGCCTATGTGCACGTCTCCGCGGCGGCGGCCCGGAGGCGGCCCGGCGGAGCGGTCAGAGCAGCACTTCGCCGGCGACGGATATCCTCCTCGTAGTGGATCGTAGGCCGTGGGGAGACAGCTCTCGGTTCGAGTTGTCAAAGACGAGCGTCACGCTGGCCTTGGTGACGCCGGCCTGTCCCTGCTTGTAGATGAGCTCGTTGAGGTTGCTCGCGCGCACCTGCGAGCGAGGCGGCACAGCGCGCCGGTGTGAGTCGGGCGTCGCCCAGCGCTCCGCGCGACCGCAGATGGGCGTTGCAGCGCGCGCTCGCTGAGGGTGCGTGGCGCGCCTGCGACAGGTTGGAGATGCCGAGCACAAAGCAGATCGAGTCGAGCACGTTGGACTTTCCCGAGCCGTTGAGGCCTGTGATGGCGTTGAACTGCGGGTCAAAGTCGGTGATGACGGTGCGCGTCGCGTACGACTTGAAGCCGTCGAGGACGATCTCCACGATGTGCATTGGGGAGACAAGCGGCGGCGGCGGCGGCGGCAGCGGCGGAGGAGGAGGAGCCTTCGCGTTTGAGCCAACCGGTTGGCAGGCAGGTGAGACAGGCTTGTTGTTTTCTTTTTGAGCTCAGCTTCGTGTTGTTAGGAACAAAGCAAGGCGGACATGGCATATCGCTCTCGGGCCCACAGACATCCCGCACACCCGCCGCCCCCGCGCGCGCCCACCCCGGCCCCCGGGAGAAAGGGGAGTGACAGCTTGGTTGGGGCGGGCGGAAAGTCGAGTATCTCGCACTCCATGTGCGAGAACGCAGGCAGGGTAAATGTAAGCCGGATGGCTCACAAGTCCGGCTCACGCGCCTCAAGCGTACCATCTACCGCGCTGGCCACTTCCGCCCCCTCGCTCCCAACCCATCCAACAACAAGCACGTCTGGGCCCTGCCCCCCCCCCCTCCCGAGGGGAGGCGAGAGCTAGGCCCCCCCCCACGAGCGGGGTGGACGGCCGACGCGTAGAACCACGGCTGGAACGGCCGCAGAGGCAGGGGGCATCCCCCGAGGCCCCGCCCCAGGAGGCGCGGCGGCCGGCACCGCCACCGGGCCCGCCCCCGCCACCACCACCTCCGCCCCCGCAGCTGGAGCGACTGCTGGGTCGAGGAGCCGCCCCTGAGGGTCCACACCAGGCGGTGCGGCCGCCAGTGCCGCCATCGTTCCCGCCACTCGCACTGCCACTTCCGCCCCCGCCACTGGAACGGTTGCAGGGTCGTGGGGCCGCCCCAGCGGCTCCGCACCAGGCCTTTGGGCCGCGAGGGCCGCCACCGCACCCGCCGCCCCTGCCACCGCCTCCACCCCCGCCGCCGACGGGGCCGCCACCGTATGGACCCGCTCGGAATAACCTGGGGGACCCGGGACCGCCCCGCCGGAGGCTGGTGTACCCGGGAGGAGGAGATGGGGGAGGGGAATTACCGCGGTACGAGAGCGGACCCGCCGGCGAACCGGAAAGCCGAGGCCGGAGGGCCCCGGGGGGGGCTTGGGGTCAACTGTCGGAGGAGGCGAGAGATGACCTGACGCGGCCTCTGCGAGTAGAGTCGGGACGTACGGACGAGCCGAGGACGATAGAGAGACCGCAGGGGCGGGCGCGAGTCCTCGACCGAAGAGAGCTGGCCCCACTTCCCGGGGAGGGGCGGCGTGGCGATCCAATGCCGCTGCCCTCGCCCGAGGAGTCGGGCATGGATCACCGTCGGTGA
>NW_005200087.1:145161-161272 GCF_000372725.1 Emiliania huxleyi CCMP1516 | reverse complement strand
GGTCCTGCCCGCTCTAGGCAGCGGCGGCCTCGTCCTGCTCGGCCGCGCGCCCACCTCCGCCGGCAGCTACGCCTCCAACTTCATCGAGGGCATCTCGGGCAGGCCGTACGGCGGGTCCGACCCGGGCGACAGCTCGGGCTCGCTCAAGTACGTGCGCGTGTGGCACGGCGGCGCCATCATCGGCGCCGACAATGAGATCAACGGCATCACCTTTGGCGGCGTCGGCTCGGGCACGACCGTCGAGCACTGCGAGGTCGCCCTCAACCTCGACGACGGCTTCGAGTTCTTCGGCGGCACCGTCAACGTCAAGTGGCTCTCGGCCCTGTTTGTGGGCGACGACGCGTTCGACGTCGACGAGGGGTACCAGGGCAGCGGCCAGTTCCTCTTCGCCATGGTCGGCGTCGACGGCAACCACGGCACCGAGATCGACTCGAAGACGGGCGGCAACCTCAACTCGCAGCCCCGCTCGCACCCCGCCTTCTACTCGATGACCATCATCGGCGGCGGCACCCGCTCCGCACGAGACTCGAACGCCATCATGCGCCTCCGCGAGGGCACGGGCGGCAAGTTCGGGAACGTCATTCTGGCCAACGCGGGCGGGCAGCACACGGGCGTCGAGGTCCGCGACTGCGGCTCGGAGACGCGCACCCAGGACCTCCCCGCGCCGTCCGTCTCGATCGGCCAGGTCGGCACCCCAGACTCGGGCTACCTCTTCTTCTCCAAGAACAACGTCGTGGCCGGCGCCAACCCGCCCTTCGCCTTCGACAGGGGCTGCCCCGACGAGGGGTGGCAGGCAGTGTACGCCGACCCGGGCATCTACGGCTGCTTCTACGAGGACGGCTGCGGCGGCGGCGGCTCCGGCCGTCTCGACCCGCGCCCCACCTGCGGCGGCTCTGGCTGGACGGGCGTCGACGACCCGCCGTCGTCCTTCTTCGCGCCCGTCTCGTACAAGGGTGCCTTTGGCGCCGGCAATCTGTGGCTTAAGGACTGGTCGTACCTCGCCGAGCAGGACCGCCTCGAGACAGGCGATGTCTCGTGCTCGCCACCACCGCCGGCGCCGCCACCGTCGCCTCCACCCCTTCCTACTCTGCCGAAGCGCTCAACCGACCATACTCACAAATTCGAGTACCTCTGCGGCGACCTCAGCTCGGACACGTCCCTCGTCGCGTCGACGACGTACATCATGTCGTGCCAGGTCTTCGTCCTGGACGGCGTCACGCTCACCATCGAGCGGGGCACCACGATCTACGCCATGCCGGTCGGCAGCCCCGCCTCCGAGGCGCCCGCGCTCGTCGTCGAGCAGGGCGGCAGGCTGATGGCCGAGGGCACGGCGGCCGACCCGATCACCTTCACCGCCTTCAACCCGGAGGAGACGGACGACTCGACGGTCGTGACGGACACCGGCGCCAGCGTGGTGGACACCGTGCTGGAGACCCGCGGCAAGTGGGGCGGCCTCATCCTGCTCGGCCGCGCGCCCACCTCTGCCGGCAGCTACGCCTCCAACTTCATCGAGGGCATCTCGGGCAGGCCGTACGGCGGGTCCGACCCGGCCGACAGCTCGGGCTCGCTCAAGTACGTGCGCGTGTGGCACGGCGGCGCCGCCATCGGCGCCGACAATGAGATCAACGGCATCACCTTTGGCGGCGTCGGCTCGGGCACGACCGTCGAGCACTGTGAGGTCGCCTTCAACCTGGACGACGGCTTCGAGTTCTTCGGCGGCACCGTCAACGTCAAGTGGCTCTCGGTCCTCTTCGTGGGCGATGACGCCTTCGACTCGGACGAGGGGTACCAGGGCAAGGGCCAGTTCCTCTTCGCCATGACCGGCGAGGACGGCAACCACGGCACCGAGATGGACTCCAAGACGGGCGGCAACCTCAACTCGCAGCCCCGCTCGCACCCCGCCTTCTACTCGATGACCATCCTCGGCGGCGGATCGGCCGCCTCGGGCGCCAACGCGGACGGCCTCATGCGCCTCCGCGAGGGCACGGGCGGCAGCTTCGGCAACGTCGTCCTCGCGTACGGATCGGGCATCGGCGTCAGGAACGACGACTGCGGCAGCGAGAGCCGCGGCATCACGCTGCTGCCCGAGCAGTTCCCCGACTTCCTCTTCTTCTCCCCAAACAACGTCATCTACGGCGCCAGCACGCCCTTCAGCTACGGCTCGGGCGCGAAGACCTGCTCGAGCGCCGGCTTCGCCGCCCGCCTCGCCGACCCGGGCTTCGCGGGCGTCTCGGCCGCCTGCCTCGACTACACCTGCCTCGGCAGCTCCTTCAGCCCTCTGCCCACGGCAGGCTCGGAGATGTGCAGTGGGGCAATCGACTCGTCCACCGACCCCTTCTACGAGGGCGTCGCGTGCAAGGGCGCCTTCGCGAGCCCGTCGGACAACTGGCTGAGCGAGTACTCGTGGCTCGCCTGCGCTGGCAAGATGGCCGGCTCCACCTGCGCCGGCATCGCCCCCTCCCCCTTCGCGCAGCTGCAAGCTGACGGGCAGACCATCGCGCGCCTCGGCGGCGACGTCGACAGCGCGACCACCCTCTCGGCCGACACGTCGTACCTCCTCACGTCGCAGCTCTTCATCTCGGCCTCGCTCACCATCCCGCCCGGCACCACGATCTACGCGATGCCGACCGGCCAGGCTCCAGGTGGGCCGACACGCCCCCCCCTCCCCCCCCCGCCCCGTTGGATTGGCCGCTCGATGGAGCTGACCTCCTCCCGCCTCCTCGCGCTCCCCCACAGGCGATGTCGCCCCGGCCATCGTCGTCGAGCAGGGCGGCAGGCTGATGGCCGAGGGCACGGCGGCCGACCCGATCACCTTCACCGCCTTCAACCCGGAGGAGACGGACGACTCGACGGTCGTGACGGACACCGGCGCCAGCGTGGTGGACACCGTGCTGGAGACCCGCGGCAAGTGGGGCGGCCTCATCCTGCTCGGCCGCGCGCCCACCTCCGCCGGCAGCTACGCCTCCAACTTCATCGAGGGCATCTCGGGCAGGCCGTACGGCGGGTCCGACCCGGCCGACAGCTCGGGCTCGCTCAAGTACGTGCGCGTGTGGCACGGCGGCGCCGCCATCGGCGCCGACAATGAGATCAACGGCATCACCTTTGGCGGCGTCGGCTCGGGCACGACCGTCGAGCACTGCGAGGTCGCCTTCAACCTCGACGACGGCTTCGAGTTCTTCGGCGGCACCGTCAACGTCAAGTGGCTCTCGGTCCTCTTCGTGGGCGATGACGCCTTCGACTCGGACGAGGGGTACCAGGGCAAGGGCCAGTTCCTCTTCGCCATGACCGGCGAGGACGGCAACCACGGCACCGAGATGGACTCCAAGACGGGCGGCAACCTCAACTCGCAGCCCCGCTCGCACCCCGCCTTCTACTCGATGACCATCCTCGGCGGCGGATCGGCCGCCTCGGGCGCCAACGCGGACGGCCTCATGCGCCTCCGCGAGGGCACGGGCGGCAGCTTCGGCAACGTCGTCCTCGCGTACGGATCGGGCATCGGCGTCAGGAACGACGACTGCGGCAGCGAGAGCCGCGGCATCACGCTGCTGCCCGAGCAGTTCCCCGACTTCCTCTTCTTCTCGCCAAACAACGTCATCTACGGCGCCAGCACGCCCTTCAGCTACGGCTCGGGCGCGAAGACCTGCTCGAGCGCCAGCTTCGCCGCCCGCCTCGCCGACCCGGGCTTCGCGGGCGTCTCGGCCACCTGCCTCGACTACACCTGCCTCGGCAGCTCCTTCAGCCCTCTGCCCACGGCAGGCTCGGAGATGTGCAGTGGGGCAATCGACTCGTCCACCGACCCCTTCTACGAGGGCGTCGCGTGCAAGGGCGCCTTCGCGAGCCCGTCGGACAACTGGCTGAGCGAGTACTCGTGGCTCGCCTGCGCTGGCAAGATGGCCGGCTCCACCTGCGCCGGCATCGCCCCCTCCCCCTTCGCGCAGCTGCAAGCTGACGGGCAGACCATCGCGCGCCTCGGCGGCGACGTCGACAGCGCGACCACCCTCTCGGCCGACACGTCGTACCTCCTCACGTCGCAGCTCTTCATCTCGGCCTCGCTCACCATCCCGCCCGGCACCACGATCTACGCGATGCCGACCGGCCAGGCTCCAGGTGGGCCAACACGCCCCTCCCCTCCCCCCCCCGCCCCGTTGGATTGGCCGCTCGATGGAGCTGACCTCCTCCCGCCTCCTCGCGCTCCCCCACAGGCGATGTCGCCCCGGCCATCGTCGTCGAGCAGGGCGGCAGGCTGATTGCCGAGGGCACGGCGGTCCGGCCGATCACCATGACCACCGTCCTCTCGGAGGCGGCGCTTGCCTCCTCGGAGCAGGCCCAGACAGACACCGCCAACCCCGGCCTCACCAACCTCGGCGAGCGCGGCAAGTGGGGCGGCCTCGTCCTGCTCGGCCGCGCGCCCACCTCCGCCGGCAGCTACGCCTCCAACTTCATCGAGGGCATCTCGGGCAAGCCGTACGGCGGGTCCGACCCGGGCGACAGCTCGGGCTCGCTCAAGTACGTGCGCGTGTGGCACGGCGGCGCCATCATCGGCGCCGACAATGAGATCAACGGCATCACCTTTGGCGGCGTCGGCTCGGGCACGACCGTCGAGCACTGCGAGGTCGCCCTCAACCTGGACGACGGCTTCGAGTTCTTCGGCGGCACCGTCAACGTCAAGTGGCTCTCAGCGCTGTTTGTGGGCGACGACGCGTTCGACGTCGACGAGGGCTACCAGGGCAGCGGCCAGTTCCTCTTCGCCATGGTCGGCGTCGACGGCAACCACGGCACCGAGATCGACTCGAAGACGGGCGGCAACCTCAACTCGCAGCCCCGCTCGCACCCCGCCTTCTACTCGATGACCATCATCGGCGGCGGCACCCGCTCCGCACGAGACTCGAACGCCATCATGCGCCTCCGCGAGGGCACGGGCGGCAAGTTCGGGAACGTCATTCTGGCCAACGCGGGCGGGCAGCACACGGGCGTCGAGGTCCGCGACTGCGGCTCGGAGACGCGCACCCAGGACCTCCCCGCGCCGTCCGTCTCGATCGGCCAGGTCGGCACCCCAGACTCGGGCTACCTCTTCTTCTCCAAGAACAACGTCGTGGCCGGCGCCAACCCGCCCTTCTCCTTCGACAGGGGCTGCCCCGACGAGGGGTGGCAGGCAGTGTACGCCGACCCGGGCATCTACGGCTGCTTCTACGAGGACGGCTGCGGCGGCGGCGGCTCCGGCCGTCTCGACCCGCGCCCCACCTGCGGCGGCTCTGGCTGGACGGGCGTCGACGACCCGCCGCCGTCCTTCTTCGCGCCCGTCTCGTACAAGGGTGCCTTTGGCGCCGGCAACCTGTGGCTCGAGGACTGGTCGTACCTCGCCGAGCAGGACCGCCTCGCGACGAGCGCAATGAATTGTGACGGAAGCCCTGAGCCAACTCCAGTCGTCACATCGGGCCGCTTCGAGTACCTCTGCGGCGACCTCAGCTCGGACACGTCCCTCGTCGCGTCGACGACGTACATCATGTCGTGCCAGGTCTTCGTCCTGGACGGCGTCACGCTCACCATCGAGCGGGGCACCACGATCTACGCCATGCCGGTCGGCAGCCCCGCCTCCGAGGCGCCCGCGCTCGTCGTCGAGCAGGGCGGCAGGCTGATGGCCGAGGGCACGGCGGCCGACCCGATCACCTTCACCGCCTTCAACCCGGAGGAGACGGACGACTCGACGGTCGTGACGGACACCGGCGCCAGCGTGGTGGACACCGTGCTGGAGACCCGCGGCAAGTGGGGCGGCCTCATCCTGCTCGGCCGCGCGCCCACCTCTGCCGGCAGCTACGCCTCCAACTTCATCGAGGGCATCTCGGGCAGGCCGTACGGCGGGTCCGACCCGGCCGACAGCTCGGGCTCGCTCAAGTACGTGCGCGTGTGGCACGGCGGCGCCGCCATCGGCGCCGACAATGAGATCAACGGCATCACCTTTGGCGGCGTCGGCTCGGGCACGACCGTCGAGCACTGCGAGGTCGCCTTCAACCTGGACGACGGCTTCGAGTTCTTCGGCGGCACCGTCAACGTCAAGTGGCTCTCGGTCCTCTTCGTGGGCGATGACGCCTTCGACTCGGACGAGGGGTACCAGGGCAAGGGCCAGTTCCTCTTCGCCATGACCGGCGAGGACGGCAACCACGGCACCGAGATGGACTCCAAGACGGGCGGCAACCTCAACTCGCAGCCCCGCTCGCACCCCGCCTTCTACTCGATGACCATCCTCGGCGGCGGATCGGCCGCCTCGGGCGCCAACGCGGACGGCCTCATGCGCCTCCGCGAGGGCACGGGCGGCAGCTTCGGCAACGTCGTCCTCGCGTACGGATCGGGCATCGGCGTCAGGAACGACGACTGCGGCAGCGAGAGCCGCGGCATCACGCTGCTGCCCGAGCAGTTCCCCGACTTCCTCTTCTTCTCGCCAAACAACGTCATCTACGGCGCCAGCACGCCCTTCAGCTACGGCTCGGGCGCGAAGACCTGCTCGAGCGCCGGCTTCGCCGCCCGTCTCGCCGACCCGGGCTTCGCGGGCGTCTCGGCCGCCTGCCTCGACTACACCTGCCTCGGCAGCTCCTTCAGCCCTCTGCCCACGGCAGGCTCGGAGATGTGCAGTGGGGCAATCGACTCGTCCACCGACCCCTTCTACGAGGGCGTCGCGTGCAAGGGCGCCTTCGCGAGCCCGTCGGACAACTGGCTGAGCGAGTACTCGTGGCTCGCCTGCGCTGGCAAGATGGCCGGCTCCACCTGCGCCGGCATCGCCCCCTCCCCCTTCGCGCAGCTGCAAGCTGACGGGCAGACCATCGCGCGCCTCGGCGGCGACGTCGACAGCGCGACCACCCTCTCGGCCGACACGTCGTACCTCCTCACGTCGCAGCTCTTCATCTCGGCCTCGCTCACCATCCCGCCCGGCACCACGATCTACGCGATGCCGACCGGCCAGGCTCCAGGTGGGCCGACACGCCCCTCCCCTCCCCCCCCGCCCCGTTGGATTGGCCGCTCGATGGAGCTGACCTCCTCCCGCCTCCTCGCGCTCCCCCACAGGCGATGTCGCCCCGGCCATCGTCGTCGAGCAGGGCGGCAGGCTGATTGCCGAGGGCACGGCGGTCCGGCCGATCACCATGACCACCATCCTCTCGGAGGCGGCGCTTGCCTCCTCGGAGCAGGCCCAGACAGACACCGCCAACCCCGGCCTCACCAACCTCGGCGAGCGCGGCAAGTGGGGCGGCCTCGTCCTGCTCGGCCGCGCGCCCACCTCCGCCGGCAGCTACGCCTCCAACTTCATCGAGGGCATCTCGGGCAGGCCGTACGGCGGGTCCGACCCGGGCGACAGCTCGGGCTCGCTCAAGTACGTGCGCGTGTGGCACGGCGGCGCCATCATCGGCGCCGACAACGAGATCAACGGCATCACCTTTGGCGGCGTCGGCTCGGGCACGACCGTCGAGCACTGCGAGGTCGCCCTCAACCTGGACGACGGCTTCGAGTTCTTCGGCGGCACCGTCAACGTCAAGTGGCTCTCGGCCCTGTTTGTGGGCGACGACGCGTTCGACGTCGACGAGGGCTACCAGGGCAGCGGCCAGTTCCTCTTCGCCATGGTCGGCGTCGACGGCAACCACGGCACCGAGATCGACTCGAAGACGGGCGGCAACCTCGACTCGCAGCCCCGCTCGCACCCCGCCTTCTACTCGATGACCATCATCGGCGGCGGCACCCGCTCCGCACGAGACTCGAACGCCATCATGCGCCTCCGCGAGGGCACGGGCGGCAAGTTCGGGAACATCATTCTGGCCAACGCGGGCGGGCAGCACACGGGCGTCGAGGTCCGCGACTGCGGCTCGGAGACGCGCACCCAGGACCTCCCCGCGCCGTCCGTCTCGATCGGCCAGGTCGGCACCCCAGACTCGGGCTACCTCTTCTTCTCCAAGAACAACGTCGTGGCCGGCGCCAACCCGCCCTTCTCCTTCGACAAGGGCTGCCCCGACGAGGGGTGGCAGGCAGTGTACGCCGACCCGGGCATCTACGGCTGCTTCTACGAGGACAACTGCGCTGGCTCCGGCCGTCTCGACCCGCGCCCCACCTGCGGCGGCTCTGGCTGGACGGGCGTCGACGACCCGCCGTCGTCCTTCTTCGCGCCCGTCTCGTACAAGGGTGCCTTTGGCGCCGGCAATCTGTGGCTTAAGGACTGGTCGTACCTCGCCGAGCAGGACCGCCTCGAGACAGGCGATGTCTCGTGCTCGCCACCACCGCCGGCGCCGCCACCGTCGCCTCCACCCCTTCCTACTCTGCCGAAGCGCTCAACCGACCATACTCACAAATTCGAGTACCTCTGCGGCGACCTCAGCTCGGACACGTCCCTCGTCGCGTCGACGACGTACATCATGTCGTGCCAGGTCTTCGTCCTGGACGGCGTCACGCTCACCATCGAGCGGGGCACCACGATCTACGCCATGCCGGTCGGCAGCCCCGCCTCCGAGGCGCCCGCGCTCGTCGTCGAGCAGGGCGGCAGGCTGATGGCCGAGGGCACGGCGGCCGACCCGATCACCTTCACCGCCTTCAACCCGGAGGAGACGGACGACTCGACGGTCGTGACGGACACCGGCGCCAGCGTGGTGGGCACCGTGCTGGAGACCCGCGGCAAGTGGGGCGGCCTCATCCTGCTCGGCCGCGCGCCCACCTCTGCCGGCAGCTACGCCTCCAACTTCATCGAGGGCATCTCGGGCAGGCCGTACGGCGGGTCCGACCCGGCCGACAGCTCGGGCTCGCTCAAGTACGTGCGCGTGTGGCACGGCGGCGCCGCCATCGGCGCCGACAATGAGATCAACGGCATCACCTTTGGCGGCGTCGGCTCGGGCACGACCGTCGAGCACTGTGAGGTCGCCTTCAACCTCGATGACGGCTTCGAGTTCTTCGGCGGCACCGTCAACGTCAAGTGGCTCTCGGTCCTCTTCGTGGGCGATGACGCCTTCGACTCGGACGAGGGGTACCAGGGCAAGGGCCAGTTCCTCTTCGCCATGACCGGCGAGGACGGCAACCACGGCACCGAGATGGACTCCAAGACGGGCGGCAACCTCAACTCGCAGCCCCGCTCGCACCCCGCCTTCTACTCGATGACCATCCTCGGCGGCGGATCGGCCGCCTCGGGCGCCAACGCGGACGGCCTCATGCGCCTCCGCGAGGGCACGGGCGGCAGCTTCGGCAACGTCGTCCTCGCGTACGGATCGGGCATCGGCGTCAGGAACGACGACTGCGGCAGCGAGAGCCGCGGCATCACGCTGCTGCCCGAGCAGTTCCCCGACTTCCTCTTCTTCTCGCCAAACAACGTCATCTACGGCGCCAGCACGCCCTTCAGCTACGGCTCGGGCGCGAAGACCTGCTCGAGCGCCGGCTTCGCCGCCCGCCTCGCCGACCCGGGCTTCGCGGGCGTCTCGGCCGCCTGCCTCGACTACACCTGCCTCGGCAGCTCCTTCAGCCCGCTGCCCACGGCAGGCTCGGAGATGTGCAGTGGGGCAATCGACTCGTCCACCGACCCCTTCTACGAGGGCGTCGCGTGCAAGGGCGCCTTCGCGAGCCCGTCGGACAACTGGCTGAGCGAGTACTCGTGGCTCGCCTGCGCTGGCAAGATGGCCGGCTCCACCTGCGCCGGCATCGCCCCCTCCCCCTTCGCGCAGCTGCAAGCTGACGGGCAGACCATCGCGCGCCTCGGCGGCGACGTCGACAGCGCGACCACCCTCTCGGCCGACACGTCGTACCTCCTCACGTCGCAGCTCTTCATCTCGGCCTCGCTCACCATCCCGCCCGGCACCACGATCTACGCGATGCCGACCGGCCAGGCTCCAGGTGGGCCAACACACCCCTCCCCTCCCCCCCCGCCCCGTTGGATTGGCCGCTCGATGGAGCTGACCTCCTCCCGCCTCCTCGCGCTCCCCCACAGGCGATGTCGCCCCGGCCATCGTCGTCGAGCAGGGCGGCAGGCTGATTGCCGAGGGCACGGCGGTCCGGCCGATCACCATGACCACCGTCCTCTCGGAGGCGGCGCTTGCCTCCTCGGAGCAGGCCCAGACAGACACCGCCAACCCCGGCCTCACCAACCTCGGCGAGCGCGGCAAGTGGGGCGGCCTCGTCCTGCTCGGCCGCGCGCCCACCTCCGCCGGCAGCTACGCCTCCAACTTCATCGAGGGCATCTCGGGCAAGCCGTACGGCGGGTCCGACCCGGGCGACAGCTCGGGCTCGCTCAAGTACGTGCGCGTGTGGCACGGCGGCGCCATCATCGGCGCCGACAATGAGATCAACGGCATCACCTTTGGCGGCGTCGGCTCGGGCACGACCGTCGAGCACTGCGAGGTCGCCCTCAACCTCGACGACGGCTTCGAGTTCTTCGGCGGCACCGTCAACGTCAAGTGGCTCTCGGCGCTGTTTGTGGGCGACGACGCGTTCGACGTCGACGAGGGGTACCAGGGCAGCGGCCAGTTCCTCTTCGCCATGGTCGGCGTCGACGGCAACCACGGCACCGAGATCGACTCGAAGACGGGCGGCAACCTCGACTCGCAGCCCCGCTCGCACCCCGCCTTCTACTCGATGACCATCATCGGCGGCGGCACCCGCTCCGCACGAGACTCGAACGCCATCATGCGCCTCCGCGAGGGCACGGGCGGCAAGTTCGGGAACGTCATTCTGGCCAACGCGGGCGGGCAGCACACGGGCGTCGAGGTCCGCGACTGCGGCTCGGAGACGCGCATCCAGGACCTCCCCGCGCCGTCCGTCTCGATCGGCCAGGTCGGCACCCCAGACTCGGGCTACCTCTTCTTCTCCAAGAACAACGTCGTGGCCGGCGCCAACCCGCCCTTCGCCTTCGACAAGGGCTGCCCCGACGAGGGGTGGCAGGCAGTGTACGCCGACCCGGGCATCTACGGCTGCTTCTACGAGGACGGCTGCGGCGGCTCCGGGCTGCTCGACCCGCGCCCCACCTGCGGCGGCTCTGGCTGGACGGGCGTCGACGACTCGCCGTCGTCCTTCTTCGCGCCCGTCTCGTACAAGGGTGCCTTTGGCGCCGGCAACCTGTGGCTCAAGGACTGGTCGTACCTCGCCGAGCAGGACCGCCTCGCCAACACCTTCTTCTACTGCGAAGTGCCCGAGAAGGAGACGGTGACGGTAGTCGAGATTGAGGAGACGGAGAAGCTTCCGGTTTGGGCCATTGCGATCATCGCCGTCGTGGCAGTCCTCTTCACTGTCACCTTCGCCTTCATTTGCGTGCTCTACCGGCGCGAGAAGCTCGGCAAGCCCATCTTCGTTGCTACCGACCTGGGCGACCCGTACAAGGGCACGGGCGGCCCGAGCGGCATAGGGGCCGACAGAGTCTGACTCGACCGCTGAAGAGCACGGTGAGCCTGTGGCGAGCCGACGAGGGTGCGAGCGCGACACTAGTGCGCTCCCTGTCCATGGCGACCGCGACCGCGTGCGCGTAGGGACTGTGTTGCTTCCCCGCCATCACGAGACTACCGCAAGCGAGCGCGAACAGGGACCGTTTGGTTTGGGAAGGTGTTTGTGGCCGGCGCCCGGCAGTTAGCGGCTTGTTCGCCAACCCTGCCGGTTAGGCTGGCATGCATGCATGGGTAGATGTGTGTCGGTGTGCCGCGCTTTAAGGTCTTGGAGCGAGCCTTGTAACATACAGCCGGCGCCCCCCTTCCATGTTTCTCTCTCAGCTGCCCGTGGAAGGGTGGGTGGCAGAGCTGCCTCGTGCCTGCGCGATGGGGCAAGGGCGCTGGCTTACGTGGCTTCCAACTTTTTGCGGGGTGTTCTCAAACTTTCTTGAGGGGGGTTGCGATGAAGCACGACAGGGAGGTAATCTGGCTGTGCCCCCACGCCTGACCCCAAAGCGGATAAAATGAATTGAAGTCCGGGATTAGAATTTTACAACAAAAAACTCCCTCGCACGACACTAGGCACGGGACTGGCGCGCACTGGCACTAACACAGGTAGACCATCTCCGGGATTAGAAATCATCTCGCGCCTCAGTTCGGGGAGATCAGTGGAAAAGGCGGCGAGCGCGGCCACGCCGCCCGCCGAATTCCCACGGTACCATATCCAACGCGTCTCAACTCGGTAGGTCACGTGGTGCAAAGCCTCATGCGCGGCGCAAAGCCTCTACCCAAATTTTGCCATGATGTCCGCCTTGCTCGGCGCCTGGCATAGGGCAGACACTGAGCTCGAGACACTGAGCGGTGTCGACTAAGTCTTCGGGTACTACTGGTGTTGCACCTTCGTTGGCAGGAGGAGGGGCAGAGCGGGCGCGTCGCCACCGCTGCCACCTCCAGCGCCGCCGCCGCCGCCTGCCATCGCGGTCCAAGGAGCGGCGCATGCGGGACCTACCCCCAACGGCACATGGTCGGGCGAAACGACTGCAAAGGAGTAGCTTCTCCCACTAAGCCCCGCTCAACCGCTTGGCCCGACCCGCATCCCGCACGAGGCCGCCGGTATCACGCCGAGCAGCGCGTGGGCTGGGGCTGGCGGCGGAGCGCTCTGCGCGTACATAGACATGATGTCGCCTGCCGGCGCATACTAAACGTTCAAGAATGTCGGAGAAGCGAGTCAGGCCGGCCGGGCGGTGGGTAATGCCACGACGGCGCGCCTTTAGTCGCCATGCGTTGAGGCTGCAGCAAAGCTGGGTCGGCCGCGGTGTTGTTGTCGATACCGCGCACGTAGCGAGGCGGCACGCCCCCTCCGCTCACCGCGAACCCTCCTACCCCAGCGATGCCGGCTTGCGGCACTGGCATGGACGGGCGGCCGGCGTTTTGCGGGTAGAATGGCGACGCCAACGGCTTCGGCGGCGACACGAGAGGGCGCGGGGCGCTCCAGCCTATGCCGAGGCCGCTCCTATACACGCACAAGGCACACGTGCGTGAGCGGGAAATCTGTTGGTGGCGCTTGCGGCGCCAACGTCTGTGCGAGCGCTTCACCCCGTGCCCATGGCGGCGGGCGGCGGAGGCGCCGCGTCAGAGTCGACTGCTGCGGCGGGCGCATTGGCGGGCGCGGCCACCGTCCCATTCATTGCGCTCTGGAGGAGCGCGTCAGCAAACGTCATTGCCGCTATCGGGGCCTACTCGTCCGCCGCATCCTCCCGTGAATGGGGGACCCAATTTCCCCCCCCCCCCCCCCGGGGGGGGGGGGGGGGAGCGCACGGAGGCGTAAGTGGGCTCCGCATTCATGCCCGCGCCGGAGTCACCGCCGTCCGAGGTCAAGGCGAGGTTGCGGAAGCCCAGGTGTGCCGCCTCCGCCTCCGCCTCCGGCATCGGCAAACCCGCTGCGAATGGCGAGGAGAGCTCCGCGTCGGACGGCACCCAGGGCGAGTCGATCGCGCCAGCACTGCCCACAGCTCCAAAGGAATCGGCGGCGGACATCTCGCTGCCAGCAACCGACGCGGCGGCTGGCCCGGCGGGCGCGGCGAACAGGTCGACCAGCTCGGACTCGGCTGAGGGAGGAGGAGGTGATTCCGGAGCCCCCGCAGCATCAAGCAGGCTGACAGTGGCGGCGACAGCGACGGCGGGCGCCGCCGACGCCGCCGCCGGAGGCGGCGGCACGTACCCGGGGGCACCGGGGAGGCGCATGGCTGCCCCGCGCGAGTCGTACCGAGCGGCCGGTGTAGGCGCGGGCGCGGGCGCCGGCTCCGGCGGCGCTTCCTCCGGCGTGTCCTCGCGAGAGGCCCATTTCTTCTCCCCATAGGCTGCCCGGACAAACTGGTCGCGCTCCTATGGGGGCGCGAAGATCTGAGCCAGAGGCAGCCGAGAGAGAAAGTGTTGCGGTGTGCGTTCTGCGACCGACGACGCAGTCCTTTTGGTCGGCCACTCGAACGACGTGGCGGGTAGCAACGCAAAGGTGGTGGCGACGTTGACCTCGTTGCCGCCCCGCGCTAGCGCCTCCACCTCGTACGGCGTCAGGCTGGCCCGGACGTCCAGTTTGGCAAGTCGCTCGGCGGTCCTGACCTCGTGCCCCGCGACACCGTGCGACTCCCGGCAGTCTCGGCAAACAAAAATGCGATACGTCAACACGACGTCGGCGAAACCGCCGCGGTTCGTCGAGGGCGTGCGGCACGTGCCGCACAGCTTGTTGCCGGGCAATTTGCGCAGCCGTGCCAGCGTCGCCTCGGCAGACTTCTTGGGAAATGGTGGTCCGTGCGCCTCCATCTTGTCCTCGTCGGTGAAGCGCATAGGCCCCGAAGGCGTTTTGAACCCGACCGCCTTCTGAACCTTTTTCATCAGCGGCTGGCAAGCAGTGCAGGGCGGTGGGGGTCAGACGCTTGCTTGGCCGACGGAGCTATCATGACACGGGGCGCTGGTGTTTGTTTTTCTGCGCCTTGGAGAGTTCCGAGCGGACTCCGCTGTGGACCCCGTGTTGGTGACTGTCTATACGATTTCGGGCCCGGGGTTGTACCGTATTTTCTTCTCAATACCTCAGGTAGTGCGGCAAATTTTTTTTTTTTTGGCGGTCGCCTGGCGGCGCCGCTGCGCAAAAACTTCGGGAAGTCCTCGGATCACGTCGCACGCTCGCACGCACACACACGACAAAACCAGGCCCCAAATTACGTGTGAGTGTTAGAGTTGTTTGGTATTGCTAAAAATCTCTCTCACACACACGTCCCAGCTCCCCAGAAATCCCGAGGAGCCGTGCAGTGCCTAGATAAGTCTGTGTGCTGTGTGGTGCACGCCCTCCGAGCGGGCGGGTCTGCCCGTCGGGTTGCTGCCCTACTCCCACCAGGGGTTGACTGGTCTATTTATTTATTTATCCTCTTGCGACGCAGGTTCCGACCCTCTGCGTGGCCGACTCACACAGCGAGCCTTCCTGTCTCCCTGCTGCCGATTCATCGGTGGTGCTCAGTCAAGATATTGTAGAGACCGACCATATGCACAATATCTTGACTGAGTACTAAGCCCAGTTCGAAGATCGGTAGCCTCACCGCGGGTCGCGCCGCTGCGCAGCGAGAGCCAGGCTCGCCCGGCGAAGGTGACCAGAGAGTGCTCAACAAATACCAGAAAAAATCAGGGAGCCTCAGAGAGTGCCACTGCCACCACCCAGGCCGCGGGAGCCGATCGGCTGCGCCGAGGACAGCTCCCTCAGTGTGCTCCGCGGCTCACCAGTGTGCGCCGCGGCGCCGTCCAGCCACTTTGGCGGCCAGCCACCGCGCACCGGTCGAGTTCTTCGACTCTGGAGGACATAAAGGTACCGTCTGAAAGGTATTTTTATGCTCTATTTAGCGCACTTGGTCTCAAAGAGCAACTCCGTTCACAGCGGGCGTGATTCACACCGAAGCATGAGTGAAGCATCAGCTCGCAAGCAGGAGGGACAGCGAATTCTTCTCCGCTCGACCCGCGACGGAACTCGCCCCGCGCCACAGCGCCACAGGTTTCGAGCCTCCGGCGGCCGCGACATGATCGCTCCCACTCCGCCGCTCCAGCCTGCCGACGCAGACGATGAGGGGCCGCTGCCGCTCTCAGCCTCCCGTCCGATGCTCGCTCCGCTGGCGCGCCGGAGGCGAGGCGCGAGCGGTGAGGCCGAGTCGTCAGAGGCGTGGCCTCTGGGATCACCGGCGATGTCGACGATCCGCGGGTGGGTCGCCGGCGCCACCAGTCCTACCGGCCCTCCGCCACCCGCCGCGGGCTACTCCTCCACCGCCCTCGGCCTCACCGGAGGCGGGCCGAGCCCTCCCGGCGGCGGAGGTGGCGGTGGGCGCGGCAGCGGCGTTGGGCTGAGGCGGAGCGGCGTGTGGGCAGAGGCGCACGCGATTGTGGCGCAGCTGTGGGGCGGAGAGTTCGACCCGATGCACGCCGACGTCGGCGGGCGGCTCGTGCGGCTGATGGCGGCGCAGCCGGCGGCGCTCTTTGCGATCCTGCCTCAGCTGGCGGGCTTTCTGATTGTGCACCACGCGTCCGCTGCGGTGGACGGGACCGCGCACCCGCACGCCGCCTCGGGGATGCTCGGCCACTCGCCGCGCCCCGCGCCGCTCCCGCCGCCTCCCTCGTCGGACGGGCGCGCGCCGCCCAGCCGCTAAAGAGACGCGCCGCATGGCCCTCGGCCTCCGCCTTGGGACCGCTACCCCTCCCGTCTCCCC
>NW_005200087.1:122466-141746 GCF_000372725.1 Emiliania huxleyi CCMP1516 | reverse complement strand
AGGAGCGGCTGCTCCGCCCGCGCGTCCGTCGCCTCTCCTCGCCCGCTCCCCACCCCGCCCCCTCCGCCCCCGCCGCCTCGCAGGAGCAGCTCGCCGTCTCCTTCATCGCCCAGCTCGGCCGCGTCTGGAGCAGCGCGCGCATGCCGCTCCGCCTCTTCCCGTACACGATCCTCGCAACCTCGGCCACCGCCGGGCTCATCGAGGTCGTCCCCGACGCAAAGTCGCTCGACGGCATCTGCAAGACCGCCTCCTTCTCCTCGCTCGCCGCCTTCTTCCGCGCGCGCTACGGCGGCCCCTCCTCGCGCGCCTTCTATGCCGCCCGGCGCAACTTCGTGCAGTCCAGCGCCGCGTACTCTGTCGCGTGCTACCTCCTCCAGATCAAGGACCGGCACAACGGCAACATCCTGCTGCGCGCCGACGGCTCCGTCGTCCACATCGACTTTGGCTTCCTCCTCTCCAACTCGCCCGGCAAAAACATCGGCTTCGAGTCTGCGCCCTTCAAGCTCACGCGCGAGTGGGTCGAGGTGATGGGCGGCGCGTCGTCGCCGTGGTTCGCCTACTTTCGGCTGCTCGTCGTGCGCGGCTACCTCGAGGCGCGCCGCCACCGCGAGGAGCTCCTCCTCTCCGTCGCCGCCGCCTACCACGCCACCGGCGGCTCGCTGCCTTGCTTCCGCGCCGGGGAGGCGTCGATCGACGCGATGCGGCAGCGCTTCCGGCCGCACGACTCGGAGGTGCAGGCGGCGCGGTTCGCCGCGAGCCTCGTCTCCGAGTCCCTCGACCACTGGCGCACGCGCACGTGCGTCTCTGCGCGTGCGGGTGCGTGCTCGCCACTGCAGCGGGTGTGACCCCGGGAGGCCTTTTCGCTGTAGGTACGACTGCTACCAGTGGTGCTGCCTCGGCATCCGCTACTGAGCCGCGGCCCAGAAGCCGGCGTGGCCCCTGACGGACGTTTTCGTGAGATGTTCTGGCATGTGTAAGTGTGTGTGTGTGTGTGTGTGTGTGTGTGTGTGTGTGTGTGTGTGTGTGTGTGTGTGTGTGTGTGTGTGTGTGTGTGTGTGTGTGTGTGTGTGTGTGTGTGTGTGTGTGTGTATGGCGCGTGGTTGCCGGCGCGGTATCTCCGTCGTCCGTGGGGCAGACGCTGGGGTGTGCCCGTTCAGGTTTGTGGTGTGTGTGTTTTTGCTATTCTGTATTGATCGAGTTGTGAGCCAGAGGCTGCGACGGTGTGCATCACTATCAGTCACCTTATGCCACCGTCGCATAGTCTGAGGGTTACTAGGCTGCATCTAGAAAACCCCGGCTCTATGAGATCATGGAAAAAAGCATGAAATCTATATGAAGCGTGATTTCATACCGGATTTGTGATTTCACAACGCAAGATTCATGGGCATGATATCACACTCCGACCGTGAAATCACAGCTGGCTGGCGCGAGCGAGTGTCCCGTGTTCATAGCAGATACATGTCAGTGTTCAGGCGGAACAGCGGATCCTCTGCGTCGAGAGCGTCAGCCAGGCTCGCTATGATTGCGGCCCGGTATCGCACCTGCTCGCAGCTCACTACCCCGTAGTGAGGGCTATTAGCGCGTGGGTGCCCCCTGTGGCGGCGGCTTCCGGGTCGCTTCGACCACCGGAAGGCCTCAAACGGACCGACCGCCTCGCGGGGGGTCAGGGGGCGGATGCGCGCAGCATCGAGGTCGTGCAACGAGTCGAGCCATCGGATGTAGCACAGCTGCTCTGGCCCAAGGTAGCGCGCGATAAAGCAGAGAATGAGCTGGCCGTACCACAGCTTGCCCTGGCCATCGACATCCACAGCAACAAAGACAGGGGCCTCGCCGGTCGGCCGCACCTCTTGCCGCGTCTCATCCTGGCAGAGGGCGGCGTGTAGCTTCGAGCCGCCTCGCTCTGCTGCGCGGAAGTTGGCAGGCCATCGCTGCACTGCCACGCCCGGTCGAACCTCAAGTAGCGAAGAAGTGAGGCTGGGCATTCCACCGGGGACGAGGCGTCGTCGCTGCCGCCGCCCGTGGCTTGATGCAAATACAAGGCCACGGAGAAGGGAAGCTGAAGGAGGGAAGGGTGGATGTTTTGCGCAGCCCCAAGGTCGATTCGGCACACCGTCTCTCGAACCCCCATCAGCCGGCTGGGTGGGCCAAGCTGCGGCGACGCGAGAGGCGGCGGAGGCGCAGGCGAGGCGTCGGCCCTCTCCGCAAGTTGCAGCAGCAGCTTGAGCAGGTCGGTCCGACTGACCACCGTCGTCATCTGCTCCTCGGCACCGTGAGGGCCACGGTGGTAGTTGGTGCGTCTCCACGGCTCCTTGGCATTGCTCTTGTTGAGGAGTTCGCCGTAAGCGTCGTTGTAGTAGAGCAGGCTCCCTCGCCCGGTCGTCCAGTCGGCAAGGTGCGCACCGGCAGCGTGGAACTTAATGGAGTCCTCAAAGTGCTCCTTGCCAAAGAGGGAGATGGCCAGGTCCTGCCACTGCTCGTTCAAATCTGAAGCGTATCGCAGGCTCCCGTCAGTGTGAGCTCTGCGGTACATGAGCTCCAACCACTCAAAGTAGACGGTGAAGAGCTCGAGCAGCTGGGGGCAGCCGGGGGAGATGTCGACGAGGAGCAGTCGCCAGAAGCGGAGGATGTCTCTCAGCGTGTCGGCAGAGGCAATCTGGCCGAACTTGACAGTTCCCTCCCATGGGTCGAGTGGATTGATGTAGGCTCCGTACAGGTAATGCGAGATGCCTCGCGAAAATGCGCATTTGGTCATGTGCAGCGGGACGACGCGCGCCGTGATCCAGGCATCGATCTGCTTGCCCAACGCCTTGAAGTCACGGGAGGAGAGGCTGCTCTGCATCAGCTGGAAGGTGCACTCCATCAGCTTCTGGCCAGTGCCGTGCTCGCAAAAGTGCATCAGCGGGATGGCCGTGCCCTGGAAGACGTCCAGGCCCACCACCTCAAAGGCCGGGTTGGGATCAGGGTGGAGCCCGAGAGGCCGGGTGTGGTCCGCGCGCGCTGCAGCCGAGTGCGGGTGGAGAGCCCATGCCCGACCGATGTGCGCACGCTGGGTGGCGTTGCTCCGCAGGTCAAAGCTCTCGTGTGACCAGAACCCCGGCCCCTTCCTGGCGTAGCACATCCAGCACGCCTGGTTCTGCAGCGTCTGCGTCACCTGCGCAATCTTTGGGTAGTCGAGCGACAGCCCGAGCACCACGGGGTAGATGCGCTCAGCCTGGCCGTGCGCGCCAACAGCGGTGGTACCAACCAGGGAGATCATGCTCCTGTCTCGCATGCCACTGAACAAGTGTCGCATCTGCGCGCGAAACAGCAGCTTGCGCACAGTTGTCTTGCGCGCGTCAGACACCTCAAGCATGGCTCGGTCAGGCACCTTGGACAGGTACGAGAGGAGCATTCCATTGGAAGGCTGCCGGGCCTGCTCCAGTGGAAGAGCCAGGCTGGTGACGGACACGGGGCAAGCCGAGCGCTCGCCGTTCTTGGTGAGATTTGTATCGTCCCAGTACAGCTTGAGCGCAAAAGCAATGGCCGAGGGGTCCCGAGCCTGGATGGCGCCACAGAGCTCGAGCAGCACATCGCCCGAGTAGGGATCCGCGTAGACGCGGTCACCACTGCTGCGCTCGACGAGCCGCCGTGGGCGACAGTGCTCCGGCGTCACAAAGCGGAAGAGGAAGCGGGCCATCGCATCCAGCTTCCGATAGTGCATCACGACAGCGACCGGCGGCTCACCTGGGGTCAGCTCCACCTCGATGGTGACTGTGTGAAATCGAAGCCCGAGTTTGTCGAGCAAGCCATCCACCACCGCTCGCATCGGCGACAGTCCACGCCGTGCATCAATCAGCAGCGGTTGGAGCGACCCGACCGTGTCCTCCTGCTCGCGAGCGATGGCCGAGGGCGCGTCATGGTTGGAAGTGCCGATGAGCTCCTGGTGTGCATACCACCGGAACGTGCGCATATTGCCAAAGAGTGCGCCCAGCTGGATGTCAGCAAAGTACGGCGGCGGCAGAGGCGGACGCGGCGACACTCGCGGCTCGCCTGGCTTCCGCCGAGCTTCTCGGCGCTCGTGCTCACGCTGCGGCTGCTCCGCCTGCTGATCTGCGACGCGATGCGCGTCGCGATCGAGTACCGCGTGTGCTGCTGCGTCGAGGTCGCCAGGGTGTGCGTCGCGGATGTGCCACGAGAGCTGTGTGTAGCTACGGCAGACGCGGCCACAGTCGGGAGCACACGAAACGCGCCAGTTAGTTCTTCGGTTGTTGCGCGCTCGACCAGCTTCGCTGAGACGGAAAGAATTTCGTGCAGGCTTGTTATTGCGAGGGAAGACGCATATTCCAAACCTGCAAACCATCTCGAGCGAGTTTATCGTTCCTCAGGGCAGCTCCATTCCTCCATTCACCGCGCGCTAAGGCCGTTTTTTCTCTTTCTCTCTCATGGATGAATGGCGTCTTGGTGTGCACGTTGTGTGCAGTGGTTAAGAGAAATTAGTTTATACACGACATGCTGCTGCCCCAAGCTGGCACCACCCAGAAAAGCATGTCTTGAAATGCGTCTGCAGCCTGCAAGCAGCCGTATTCTCTCTCTCTCTCTCTCTCTTGAAGAATGTCGCCGGCTTTTTCAGCAACCTACTTCCCTTTACACCGAACACAAGAACACAACACCTAGACCGCGCGATTCGCGCATTCGAGGCGGGAGCGGCAAAGGAATCTTCGGTTCGCGCTCGAAATTCACGGACCATGATCCCACGGTCGCTTCTTCAACCGTCTCTGTCGTTCAACATGCCTCAGAAGCGCCAGCGCCGCGCTCCCCGTGTCAACACGACACCCGTCACCGACCAAGCTGGCAAGACAGAGGCCAAGACGCTCCAAGACCTCGTCAACCCGGAGCCGACTGCCGAGGCGCGCGCCTGCTTCGCAGCGACCGCCACGCCTGCGCTGCGCTCTACACGCTTCTTCCGTGCCCCACACAGGTTGACGCGCGCAGCGAGAGCGGCTCCTCGGACCCGTCGTACGCGCCATCCGAGTCGGGCTCGGCCGACGGCCTCGGCGGCGGCATCCTCTCCTCCGTCGAGGGCTCTGAGGACGGCATCTCTGACCCCGAGCTCGAGGACGAGTACGAGGAGGCTGCGCGGGCCGAGGACTCCAACGGCGCGGACGACCCCAACCGCGAGTTCAACCAGGCGCTGCTCACGCAGGCGATCACCGCCCTGCCGAACAACATCGCCACCGCCCTCGTCTCGCAGCTCATCCCGGCGCTCGGCGGCGCCGCCGCCGCCGCTGCCGGCCCGGCCGGTGGCGGTGGCGGCGGTGGCGGCGGTGGCGCTGCCGCGGCGGGCGCCTCCCCGTACTGGCAGCCTACTCCCGACCGGCGGACGTTTGCCGGCAAGCGCCACGTCGTCATGCGCGCCATCAAGGTGTCGCCGAGATTGCCCGAGATTGCCCGAGAGTTGCCTGAGATCGATCGAGATCGCCCGAGATCGCTCCATACAAACGCCTGAGGCGCCATGTCATTGTGCGCCCCATCCAGGTGTACGTGCTCGCCCACCTTGACGAGACCGTTGCCGGGCTCTCCCTCGACGACATCCTGCCGGGGGTCATCGCTGCGCTGCCGCTGCCCGACAACACCGGGTCCAAGGTGCTGCTCAAGACGCAGTTCAAGCAGAACCTCCGTGCGACGCTGCGCGAGGCGGAGTCGGAGCTCAACACCGACCTCCGCAACCAGTTGCTCCTCATCTACTCGGGCATCATCCACCGCGTCATGGTGCACGCCTCCAACGCCACTCTGCACGCGGCGGCCAAGGCGGAGCACGTGGCGCTGTTCGCTGGGCTGGTGGCAGCGCCGCCCGGCTTCAAGCTTGAGGGCGAGGACGAGTTCATGTTCGCCTTCCACGCCGCCGTCGACCCGCAGAACCACACGCTGCTGGCCTTCGCGCACAAGGAGTGGCCCGCGCTCCTCCAGCAGTACCTCACCTTCCTCCCGTCGGGCCGCTCGCGCACCATCACGCTCAAGTTCGTGGCGTACACGGTGATGTCGCTGTGGCAGACGCTCACCTTCGTCCCAGACACCGAAGGTGCGTGCGCACCTTCTGCGGCGAGAGAAGTCGCCCACACCTCACCAGTTCTGTGATCTGTGCCTGTGCCTGTAGGCGTGCTGCAGTACGGCAAGCGCAACCGCGAGACAGGCTCTTCCGCGCGGTTCGAGAGGATCAAGGCGTGGCTGCTCGACGCCGACGCGTGCCCGACCAAGTGGGAGCCGCTGCTCCGCATCCGCGAGGCAGCGGCCTAGGCGGCTGTGCCAGCAGCCTTGCGCCAGGGCGCTGCCAGCGCGACTCATCGCGATCTGGGGCCGCTCAGGAGGCGCCGCCCCGGTGCGAGGCTTCCTCACGAGAGACTAGGCCTCTAGGAGCGAGAGGCAGCTACGAGCTGAGCCTTTCCGCCAGTGGTGCATTGCGCGCACCCGCGGATCTCGCGCCCAGTCTCTCTAGTTTCTCCCACTCTCTCTGCATGTCATGTCCCTCGCGCTATGAATGAGTGAGTGTGTGTGTGTGTGCACCGCTTGCGCGGCGCGGTGTACGCTCTCGCCTCATTTATCGAAGCATGTGGGACGAAATAAAATGCATGCTGCCTGTGGGGCTGGGGGGACCGTCGTGCTCGCCGCACGGGCGTGCCCCCCGGTGTGTGATTTCACAGCGCGACCATGAAATCATATGCTGTGAAATCAGGCGTGTGATTTTCATGAGAGAGGAGTTGTGATCTCACGGTTCCATGACTTCATGGCCAAAATCCATGATATCATGGAAGGGGGGAAATTCAGATGCTGGGTTTTTAGGCATTGTGGGGTTGGCACTCCCATCGACCCTCATGACCTCCTGCGGTCTCTGAGATGGACACCAGTGGGTGTGGGACCACAGCCAGGATACACTCGAAGGCTGGGTAAGCAGTAGAGGTCGATACTCGACGCGTCCCACATGGTCTGTGTCGCTGTCGGCACGCTGTCGACAGGACGTCGAGCGACACCGGTGGCAGTGCCACCCAGGAGTGGTCGGGCGGTCTCCCGTCATGAGAGAGCCACCATGTGATCCGTATGATAATTCCTGACAACCGCCTCAGTCAACTTTCGTCACAGTTCCCGCTCTGAGAGGAGCTGCGGGTCAGTTCGAGAGCTGTGTCGCCGGCGTGCAGCGGCCTGCCTCCGGAGGTGCCTCTGAGGTGGACATTTTTTGGTCACCGCGAGAGAACGCGTTCGAATTTTTACACCGGAACTTAAACTTCACACGCGCACCGGCCAGGGCTACAATAGTGCCAGTGAGGCGGAGGCGCGAGTCGGAAGGCCGCGACCGTCAAGTGTTCCCTTCGTTTTCCTACAATCGCTGTGAACCCAGCCACGTAGGAGTAAGTTAGGTTTCTGGAGCCTCGGGTGCTTTTAGACTTTTGAGATCGGGTCAGGGGAGAGTGCGACTTTTATCACTTCGATCGTCTCGGAGCGCCTAACTTTTAGCATTTCGTCTCAAAAAAATTCGGCGCTCCGGGCCGGAGGCTCCGCGCGCCGGAGGTGCAGTAAGTAGTAGCTATTGTCCCGCGAAGTAGTTCCCGCACACTATGGCGAGAAAAATGCTGTGCTGCTCGCCTCGAAAGCGCCCCTCGCAAATTTTTTGCGTGCCTGCGGCGCGCGACTTTTACCATTTTGCCCCGGGCGGGCCCACTTTTGTCGTTTTGCCCCAACTCTACGCCTAGGCGTGCTTTTAGCGTTTTGACCCAAATCGGCCGAACTTTTAGGATACCCTCAGACTATGCACCGTCGGAGGAAGGATATGAGGGATAAAGCGTATGGTTGCGCGACGGTGGCAAAGGTGACTGATAAGTGATAATACAGGTTACAGTTTACACCGTCCGCGCGTCGCACTCGCAGGCCGAGGCGGCGGCGAGGCGCGGCAGGGGTACTCTAGAGCGCGCAGAGAGCGCTTGGCCCAGCCCCCAATTTTATCGAATTTATTTCAAAAACAAAATCTGCAGGCGCGGAGCGCCTTGCGAAAATTTTGGACGGAAATTTGCGGTCGGGCCCCTGATTTTCATCAAGATCTTTCAAATTTGCGGTGTGGAGTTGGGGGTCCGGTCCACAGGTCCGGTCGGGTTCGGGTTCGGGTTCGGGTTCGGGTTAGGGTTAGCAAGGGTTAGGGTTAGGGTTAGGGTTGGGTTAAGGTTAAAATTAGTCTTGTTGTGTCTGCTGTATATGCCAGCGTTGCAGGTTTCTGCGCTGAGGTCTGGCCCCAGCGCCGACGAGTAAGACTCAGCCCCGTACGCTGACCTAGGGTTAGGGTTAGGGTGTTAGGGTTAGGGTGTTAGGGTTAGGGTTAGGGTTAGGGTTATAGGTTTAGGGTCAGGGTTAGTCTTGTTGTGTCTATATGCCAGCGTTGCAGAGTTCTGCGCTGGGATCTGGCCCCAGCGCCGACGAGTAAGACTCAGCCCCGCACGCCGACCCCACCAAATGCCGCCTCAGGGTGCCAGCCACCTCTTACACCCGGCCGGCGCCCTCTCGCGGCAAAAGGGTCAAGCGAGCGGGAGAGTCGCGATGTCTGCGCACCCGCGCACCCGCGGGCCGATGGGCGGCACACGCGGCTGAGAGAGGCCCTTTCACGCCGCCGGTAGCGTTCCGCACTCCCCACGCCACCAAATGCCGCCTCAGGGCGCCAGCCACCTCTTACACGCGGCCGGCGCCCTCTAGCGGCAAAAGGGTCGAGCGAGCGGGCAGAGTCGCGATGTCTGCGCACCCGCGTGCCGATGGGCGGCACACTCAGCCGAGAGAGGCCCTGTCAGCTGTCACGCCGCCAGTAGCGTTCCGCACTCCCACGCCACCAAATGCCGCCTCAGGGCGCCAGCCACCTCTTACGAGCGCGGGTGCCGCGTATAGCGAGTCCGTTTCCGGTGGCCACTACCGGGCTTGGTCCCCTCGCTGCGGGCGGAGACGGCGGGGAGAAAGGAGGCCCCCGCCAGAGGCTCGAGCCCCCCGAGCGCGGCGCGCCGCGGGGTAGCCTCCTGCCAAACGGGAGCTTAACAGTGTTGCTAGTGTTAACAGTAACAACAGAACAACAGTGGGGCTCCCCAACAACTACCTATGGCATGTCCAACGCATCAAGCGGCCGATCGTTGCCGCAGCCGGCAGCCGCCTGTGCTGTCAGAATCTGCTGCGTGCCCTTGAGGGCGGCATCGATGATGGACGCCGCCTCCTTATCGTACGCCTCGTTGAGCAGCGCTTGCAGCTTGCGGCCCCGCCGCTGGCTCAGCTCGAGCTGCCCGCGCAGCCTCCTCAACTCCTCGTCGCGCTCCTCAAGCATCGCGAACAGGCTGCTCAGCGAGCCAGAGAGGGCTCGGGCAGCCTCCGCCGTGACACGGTCTTGTGACGGCGGGGCCGGCGGTGGCGCCGAGAGCTGTCCGCGCGGCGGCGGGTAAGGCTGCTCCTCGAGCGGAGCTGTGGCGGCGGCAGGCAGGGGTTGCTGAAAGTTCCAGGAGAGAGCGTCGGAAACTTCGCCCGGCAGCTTGCTGTCCGGCGGCGCTGCGGTGGCGGAGGCGTCGGCGGAGGCGGCAGCAGCACAGTCAGCCGTGGTGGGTCTCGCTGGCCCTCCTCCAGGCCGACAAGGCAGCGCGCAGAATGTGGACGCAAACGCTTGTCGGTCAGACAGCGACACGCCGAGAGCAGCGAGCCGGCGCAGGAGGACGGTGCGCACCAGCCGAACCTCTCCGGACGGCGGCGCGCAGTCGGCAGCGAGCTCCTCCCACGTGACTGTCGCCAGCGGGCCAGTCAGGTGCCGAAGGGAGGCTGACGCAGCGACGAGCTGCATCAAGGCGGGGTCTGGAAGGGTGGGTCTCTCGCTGTTCTCAATGAGGCCTTCCATGACGCCTCCCATGCCAGCGGCGGACATTGCGTTGCCGTGAGCAGTGAGCGGTGAGTGAGCGGTGAGCGAGTGTGAGTGTCACACAGCGGTGAGTGCCGCGCGAGAATTTTACAAGGCGACCGCGCGAGAGACGGAGCTGCAAAAGAATTTACTTTGCAAAGAATTTTACAAGAAAACCCGGGCACGGGACTGGCGCGCACTGGCACTAACACAGGTACACCAGCTGCAAAAAAGTCTCGGCAAAAGAAGTCTCCCTGACCCGGTACACGGAACCATCCCTCGGAGACGTGTTATGGCCCTGCGACCGCGCACCCCCGGGGCTAGGGCTCTCTTGCCCGTAACCCGATGCCGAGCGTCCGGCCAACTGGGTGCGCTTCTTAGCTCCCCGGTCCTGGACGTGAGGTTGATGACCGCACTCCAAGTGCTCCAAGTGCTGACGGCAGACAGGCTCGACCGACAGGTGCGGACTGGCGCGTGCTAGCACTATCACAGAATTTTCCCGAAACCGACGAGAACAAAATTTCGAAATCGCGTGCCGTCCTCTCCCTGGCTCCCATCGTCCCTCCCTTGGGTTGTCTGTTTTCGTTCTTTTCTTTCTTCTCTTTCTCCGAAATCGACACGCACCCAAGTAGCACAAGACTGGACAGCGTCAACCCCGCGTCACCCTCGCACGTTCGCACTCGAGCCCATGAAGTCCGCCTGCCAACTGTAACGGGACGATGCCTGCGCACCCTGTTGCGCACGGCGGGACGATGCCTGCGCATCAGCACCCGTCCTTCGAGAGCCGCCCCCCGACCTTCACTCGGCCGGAGGGGCGCGCCGAGGCACCTTGAAGGGGCGCGCCGCCGCCGAGGGAGCCGACGGAGGCGCGGCGCCCGGAGCGACGATGGGATTGCGAGACGCAAGCGGGGGGCGGCGGTTCGGCCGCGCGCCGAGCGGCGGCGGCGGCCGGCGGGGCGCGTGGAGCGCGCTCGGCCCGGCGGCGGCGACGGGCACTGGCGGCAGCGGCGGCGGACAGGGCTGCAGCGCTCGCTCGGCGCAACGGTCGCAGCAGCTCTCGGGCGCGGCCCGCGCGCCCTCAGCCGACGCCACCTCCCCAAAGTGGGCGAGTAGCGTGTCTCGCCGGCACGAGCGAGTGTCGCAGTAGCGCCTCACTCCTCCGCTGGTGCCTCCGCCGCGCCGCTCGTCGGCGGAGCCGCGCCGCTCGTTGACGTACACGCGAGAGACGGCCGGCGCGCCGTCCCTGCCTCCGCGGCCCGCCTCCTGCACCAACGCGGCGAGGCTCTTTGGCAGGTCCCAGTGCAGGACCCAGCGCACGTCCGGCTTGTTGACGCCGAGGCCAAAGGCGATGGTCGCGACGAGCACACGCGCAGTCCCGTCGAGGAAGTCGAGCTGCAGCCGCTCGCGCGCCTCGCGCGGGAGGCCGGCGTGGTAGGCGGAGGCGTCTACCCCTGCCTCCGAGAGGGTCGTCGCGAGGGTCTCGCACCCCTTGCGCGACGCGCAGTAGATGATCCCGCTGCCCTCGTGGTCGCACAGCCACTCGTAGAGGTCCTCCAGCTCGTCCTCGTCGCTCACGAAGCCGCTCGCGACGCTCCAGAAGAGGTTGCGCCGGTCCACCGAGCCAATGACCCGCACCTCGTCCGCCAGGCGGAGCGAGCGGCACACGTCCGCGCGGACCTTGTCTGTCGCCGTCGCCGTCAGCGCTTGGAAGGGGACGCCGGGCAGCTGGCTGCGGATGGCGCCAATCTCGAGGTAGCTCGGTCGGAAGTCGTGCCCCCACTGGCTGACGCAGTGCGCCTCGTCGACCGCGAATGCAGCGAGCAGGCCCCGCCCGTGGAGGCTGCGCAGCATCTCCTTGACGCGCGGCGTCTGCAGCCCTTCGGGCGTCAGGTAGAGCAGCTTGGTGTCGGGCGCCTCCTCCTCCAGGTCCGCCGCCAGAGCGTCTCGGGCCGCCGCGTCGAGCGACGCCGACCACGACGCCGCAGAGATGCCTCGCTCACCGCACTCGCGGAGCTGGTCAGCAGCCAGGGCGACGAGAGGAGTGATGGCGACGGTGACACCCGGCGACGCCGCGGCAGGGAGCTGGAAGCAGAGCGACTTGCCGAAGCCTGTGCTCTGCACGATGAGTGAGTCTCGCCGCTCGAGCACCGCGCGGATTGCCGCTTCTTGGGCTGGCCGCAAGCTTGAGCCGGCACCCCAGCCGGCGGCGAGGGCTGCGAGCAGCGGCGGCGGCAGAGGTGGCGGCGGCGGCGGCGGCGTAGCGTCTGCTGTGCTGGAGGCGGGAACGCACACACACATAGTACAGCCCCGGCACGATGGTGCGTTTGGATTCGGTACTTCAGCTTGGTATGGTATCATCGCATCATACCCCAGGGCTATACCCTGATACCCTCTAGAATCCGCATTGGGTCCCTAGTTGATACCCTCCGTGGGTTACCCTTCACACCGGACACGACCCGCCTCTTCACACCTCACCTCTTTCGCGCGCTGCGCGCGCGCCGAGATAGACAAGAACGCGCTCGAATGAGCGTCGCGCAGGAGGGAGGCGAGCGCACCACTAAGCAATGCGCTGGGCGAGGAGGGCGGCAATTGCGGCCGTCGTCGCATTGGGCGGCCTGCGGCCGCCAGCCGGCTAGCGGGCTAGGCAGCCGGTGCGGCTGCAGCCGCGGGAGCGGCCGCGGCCTCTCGATGACATTGCCTTCCGCCTCGAGCATAATCGCTGGGAGAGTCACCTGGCAACGCTGCGTTCGCGCGAAATCGATGCCGCCTGCTTTGACGGCTATGGATGGAGCGAGGCGTGGCCGTTCTCGCCATTCGTTTCAGTCTCGCCCGCTGGCGTGCCCGCGCAATTCAGGATTCGCTGCTTGTTGTCGCAAGAGCACCGGCTGCCATCTCCTCGATACACCGTGATGTTTCCAGCGCATGCGTCATCAAAGGAGGGCTTCGAGTCGGTGCACTCGCGTCGACACACGACGATTTCAGGGATGGCATCCGTGAACCTCCGCACCCGCGTCTGGTTGTGGTACTGAATCGTGTCGAAACCGAGCTTCTGCGTAGCTTCACACACAGGCTGGTAGTCCAGCGCAAACGGATAGTGAGGTGGCAATGTCATGTTCAATCCGAGCAGCTGCACCGCCCTCACGCGTACCCGCGCGAAGACTCCGACCGATAGAAATGTACGTGTCACTGCCCGGAGCGACAAAAAACCAGCAGCCCTTGAGCCCCCCTTCGCGCAGCTTCGGACGCGGGTAGAAGGCGCGCTGCGCGATGTGGACGACGGGCACGAGTGTGTTGTCATCCAGGAACGGCAAGGGTGACCCGATGCAGTCGCTCTGCCTCCAGTACCCAAAGCGGTCGAGGCCACGCTGCGGGCCCATACCACCGATAGTCGCAGTCTGGTTGCAGCCTCCGAAGCTCTTTGGCACACTTGGGAGGCAGGATTGCAAGCCAACCATTCCTTTAGCGCAGCGCTGCCAGCGCGGCCAGCCATCCTCGAGCTGCACTATGGGATGGCCTGTGCCCCATCTCGGGCCCAATGTCTCTGTCCGTACCGACCACATCACCCCCCGTCACAACGTGCGACTGTCGAGTTCGGAGGTGCAGGTCGATCACGCCAGCAAGGACGATTGCGGTGTGTCGGTCCGCCAACGAGCGGATGCCCATTTGACTCTCCCAGCTTGCATGCCAGGGAGCAGGGTGACCCTCCCTAGATCTATGATCTGTGATCTGTGATCTGTAAGGGTCCGCCCGCAGGCGCATTTTGTATACCGAGGCGGTGCCCGGTGCCGAACCTGTCGGACCTTAAGACAGCATTGTAGATCCCTGGGCGAGGGGTCTGTCGGCGCGCTAAATAAACCGTAACCCGCCGGGGCGGGCCGGATCCACGCGCTGTCGGACCGCCCTGTCGGAGGTAGACCGCTCGTCTAGCCAATCAGCCTTAAGCGAGCGGTCTGGCCGTTGGAATGGCCGAGTTTGGTGGACTTGCGTCCTCGCATCGATCGTGGTTACAAGTAAGTAGCGTTATGAACAGAGGGATGGTCAATCCCTTCCTCGACCCGTTGGGCGGCGAGAGCCATCGCCTCGCCTGGGCAAAGGACCCGGAGTACGCGAATCAGGCGGGCTCCAGAGTGCCCCCGGCCCACCCCACTATGGCGCGGGCGGTAACGCAGGCACGCGCCCCAGGTGGAGAGCGATATTTTGGCGATGCTGGCGCAAGGCGACGACGGGGTGATATCCGACGAGTTTGCGGTGCGCGCGCGGAAGCTGCGGAAGCTGTGGAAGCTGCGCGTTGCCTCCTCCCCCCCCCAGCCGACCCCTCCCCCCCCGCCCCTACGCATGGCGCAGGCTGACGTCGAGCGCAACTACAACAACATGATCAACCGGCTCAACTTGAACTTCAACTTCCTCCGGCGCGGCAGCAGTGAGATGCGGCCTTCGCCCTCGCACCCCCCGCCGTATGTGGATGACTACACGTACGCCGACTCGCACAGAGTGTAGTAACACAGGCGGATCCCTTTCTTATGCATGGTCCATGAGCAGTTTCTATGTCGATAAAAGAAAGCTTCCCATCTCACATCACCTGCCTCTCACCACTCATCTCATCGAAAAATGATAGCTGCCACCCTGCTCGCTGCCGCGGTTCTCTCCATACATCCCATCGGCCTCAGAATCTGCAAGAATAGCGTCTGCCGCAAGGCGGGCTCGGCGGACACACTCGATTCCCTCTTTGCGCTGGCTGCCGCCTCCGATCAGGCCAACTCCAACCAGAACGGCGGAGTGGCGCTCGCGACGCTGCAGGAGGCCTTCGCGGCAAGCCGCGTCCAGGCGTGCGGCTGCCTGGGCGGCTGCGGGTCCGGCCCCAACGTGGTCACCACCGACGGCGGCCCGTCGGACGTCTTCCACGACGTCTACAAGCCGTCATCGTGCGCTGCGCTCCTGGACCATGTGGGCGTGACCGTGCCAGAGGCGGCGCAGCGAGCGTGGCTGCGGCGCATGTACGCGATGCGGGCGCTGCGCTCCAATAAGGGTGGTGAGGCCTTGGCGCTCCTCACCGAGGCGCTGCAGGAGGCGTCGAGTCTCAAGGGCCGGGCGGCGCATCTGCTGACGCTGCTGCTCGAGCAGCGGGCGGACGTGCACGAGATGCTGCGCGACGCGCCGAGCGCGCGCGACGACCGCGAGCGCGCCGCGAGGCTGCGCGCCATGCCCGCACCGGTCGCGTGAGGGCTGGCCGCGTCAGCTGTGATGGTAGGGCCGTCAAGGTACAGGGAGTGACCGCGAGAGTCCGCATGAGCGATGCGGCACGGAGTCAGTTGGCGGAGCAGAGTCTATAGCGCTGTGTGCGATGGCCATGCGCTGTGTGTCCATTACGCACCATTTGGTCTTGGAGCAGAAAGAAAGAAAGAAAACAGACAAGCCAAACGAGGGATAGGGGTTAGGGCATAGGGGAGGAGGACAGGGTGTCAGTGTCAGGGTCATCCTCCCCACCTGCACGAGCAGGATTTTGGAAGGACGATCAGGGGCACAGGTGGGGCTCTCCTGCTCCTGACTGGTCTTGGAACTTTCTCTCATTTTTTAAAAGAACCTTTGGTCCACTTCCCTCCTTCTTCCGTTTTCCCGGAATTTTCCAGCAGATCAACCACGCAACCATGCTCTCCTTCGTGTCGTCGACCTCCAACGCCTTCGCCGCGCCCGCGCGCGTCATTCGCCCGACGGCGGCCCCTGCCGCCGCCTCTATTCGCCTCGCCAACGAGATGGAGCCCGAGGAGGGCTGGAACGTCGACAACCTCACCGACATGATGGACACCGCCTCTAACTCCGTTGCGCCCACCACCTTCAATGGCGCCACGTTCGCGGCTGCCCTTCCCGGTGCGACTGCTCCGCTCGGCTACTTCGACCCCCTCAACTTCTGCGCCGAGCGCGACGAGGAGACGATCCGCTTCCTCCGTGAGGTCCGTTTCCTCCGCCAAATCTCCCGAGCTGCCACCCTGCCACCAGCACCCGAGCCTCCCGCCTCCCACCTCAACTTTGTCTCGTCAGGTCGAGATCAAGCACGCGCGCGTCGCGATGCTCGCCGCGCTGGGCTTCCCCGTGGCCGAGCAGTTCCATCCGCTGTTCGCGTCAGATGACGCCCCCTCGTACGTCGCCTTCCAGCAGACGCCGCTCCAGACCTTCTGGCCGGTGGTTGTCGGCGTCATCGCGGTCGCCGAGGTTTTCTCGGTCTTCACGTTTGAGAACCCGGGCACCAAGCTCTGGGGCATCCGCAAGGACCACGTCCCGGGCGACCTCGGGTTCGACCCGCTCGGCCTCAAGCCGTCCAACGCCGCTGCCCTCGCCGAGATGCAGACCAAGGAGCTCAACAACGGGCGGCTCGCGATGATTGCCATCGCCGGAATGGTCGGGCAGGAGCTCGCCACCGGCAGCAAGCTGTTCTGAGCTCCCAACTCCCCTGGGGGCCTCCACTCACACACACGGACCATGTAGGTAGCGTGTCTTGTTCCCTCCGCCCGGCCGCACAGAGCGCGCACAGAGGCATATTGTTTATTTTCTGGCTAGCTCCATGAAGATGACGTAAATAACCGCGTAACGAACCGACCACACGGTAAACATGTGCGCGACATGCGCCTGACGCCTCGCGTCGGCGAGGGGCCACAAAATCGACAAATGCACAAAAAGAGTAAAAAACCCGCAGCGGCATATGTGCATTGACCATATTGTGTACATCTTGCTCGATCGGGCGGGAGAAAGTGTGCGCGTCTACACGCGAGTGTTACCTGAGTACGACCGGAGCACTAAGAGCTAAAGCGACGGCTTCCTAAGCGTACCCTCTCCCTCCTCTGCTTCTGCTCTATCGTGTATCGTCTCGACGCCATCAGCCAGAGTTGTACAGCCAGTCGAGCCCAGAGCGCGCGCACTTGTCGTTGAAGCGCGCTAGCCATCGCTCAAAGACGTCCCCGCGGAGGACGATGTACCCGGGCGGCGGCACCCCGCCTCCCGGAGCCGCAAAGGAGGCGACGTACTCATACAGGTCCTTCCCTATGCGCCGGCCCGCCTCGAGCACCTCAACAGAGACCATCTCTGCGGGCCGGGCAGCGAGCTGGGCGGTGGGCTGCAGCTCGATCCCGAACTGGACGCACGTTGGCAGCGCGTCGCGCGCCGTCCACACCAGGCGCGTCTTGAACACTACCGACGGCGCCTGCGCGGTGATTGCCCCGAGGTAGTGCCAGGACGACTCCTCAAAAGGCGGCGACGCGATGTGGCAGCCGAGCGCAGTGCTCGGCTCCAGGGGCTCAGTGACGAAAGCGACGACCTGCTCGCGCGTCGGCGGCGTGCCGTCGGTGGCACGGGCGCACAGTGTGCAGGGTGATCACAGCGCACCTCGTTGATTGCCTCCTGACACTCGAGCGTGACGATCCAGCGATTGGACGCGACCTGCTTGAAGGCGTTCGCACTGACCGGAGGGTGACCGGGCACTATGCAGTGGAAGGACATCGCGGTAGCGTCACGGTGGTTCGTAACTCACTCGAACAGACGCCCACCCGGCGCCAGCGGCCCGACTGAAGAAATCCGCCGACCACACGAGTCGGCGTGCCTCTCCTTAAAATCCCTGTGTGGTGGCGGCGTGCCGTCCTCCCATCCCTCCCTTGGCATGTCCGTTTTCTTTCTTTCTTTTTCGGCGTGCCGTCCTCCCTCCCGTGGGTTTCTTTTCTTTCTTTTTTCTTTACAACCACGACACACGAGGCGAGAGGGATAACATGCTCAGCAGAGTAGACGAGGCGGCTCAAGACAGGAGAGGGGGTGTGTTAGGGGGCATGTTGGGGGGGATTCAGAGTACACGCGTGCAGGGTCGCGCTCGCGGAAGGAAGGCGACCTCTGAGGGGGCGAGCGTATCAAGTGGTGGTAGCGTGCAAGCTCCGATACTGTTCAGGCGCCAACGATGAAGTGAGAGCGATCGCATTCCGGCGCCGCGAGCTTGCCCTTACCAACACCTATGCGTGTGCACGGCCGACGTGGGCTCGGGGACCAGTGGGCGGTGGACCAGTGGAGGTCAGCCGCGAGGGCGTGCCTTGGCTGGGCTTGCCCGGCTGGCAGTACCGCAGCGTAACAGGCCCGTTCGCCTTGATCTCAAGCACGTTGCCACCGTCGTCCGCCACGCTGCAGTACGGGCACGTTCGCCTCTGCTGGAACCAGATCTCGCCGCACTTGACATGCATGCGGTGGCCGCACCGGGAGCACTCGATGAGACGGTGGTCAAAAATCCAGTCGGTGCAGAAGCACCTGAAATTTTGGGAGCGCACGCCCGGAAGCATGCCGATGTACCGCTCTACGTCCTCCGCAGAGGCGAACCTACTCACGCCGCGGGGGGGTCAAAGGGCGGCAGCCGGCGGCCCGAGCGACCGATCAGGCCCTGCACCGTAGCTTCCCGTGTGCAGTGGAGCACTCGAGCTTCATGGGGCAGAGCCGGTGGGGCGTGCACCAGCCGCCACCGGGTAGGACCAGCTTCGTCACGTCGACCCTTACAAGCGGCCGAAGCCGGCCACGCACCAGGAAGGCGCCAAGCTTACCACGAGGTGGTGGGGCAAGGGGGGGCAACCCTCGCGTCTCCACGTCTGACGACAGGAGCCCCACGGCATTCAAAGTGCAAGGCCCAGTGCGCGTGGGTGTGGGTGAGCGGTGTGTGTGTGTGTGTGTTGTGTGTTTTACTTTTTAGATGTTTACGGATTACGATTTTAACGTGCCCGCCCGCGTCTGCCGTCTGCGTCTCGCGAGCGGGGGGCAGCGGTGACACAAAAAGCTCTAAAAAATGTAGGATCCACACGGACGCACCCCTCCCCCCCCTGCGGGGTCAATACGTCAGCAGGACCGGACCCAATGCTAAAGCGATATCCCCAGCGCGACGCCGACGCGCGGCGGTCTACTTCCCCTGCGCGGCTGCGCGGCGACAGACACCACGGTGGTGCATGCAACATGCGTGCGAGAGCCGCCTCTGACCGCGAACGATAGGTCGGCGGGTCTCCGCCCTGCCAGCCAGTGGCGAGCCAACCCTCCCCCCCCCCCCCTCCCCCCCCCCGCCCCCCGGTGCCCACACTCCTCACCGCCGAGCCTTTGCGATGGCGGGCCCAAAGCAGGCGCCAAATGCGCCGAGCAACGCCTCGCCCGCCGCCTTGGCCGCGCCGTCGCGAAGGAGCGCCGCGATGGCCGCAAGCCCATCCTCGGCCACCACCGCCGCCTGCAGGGGCTCGTCTCCAGACAGGAGCGTCGCGAGCGCGCTGGCCGCCTGGTCCCAAGGCGAGGGAGGGGGCGGGGGTGAGCGGATAGGTGGCCTCGCCCGCCTGTCTGTGTGTGAGGAGGAGCGGTTTGCCTCGATGGCCGCTGCCGAGCCGTTCGCCGCTGCCTTGTCCACCTG
>NW_005200087.1:120437-122317 GCF_000372725.1 Emiliania huxleyi CCMP1516 | reverse complement strand
AATCCCGGAGGTGGAGCTGAGGGCGGAGGCGACGACCAGGCGCCGGTGCAACTAATGTACATGTTGAAGCTCGAGCCGCCTGGTCGGCGCGTCGAGCACCAGCGGCAAGTCGTCGCTGGGCTGAGGGGGCGAGGAGGCAGGGGCGAGAGGAGTTGTGCGGCTCGCGTGCCGACTCAGCGCCGCATGGGGGAGGCGGCGCCGAGCCTTAGTGCTGCCGCTCTGCGTGCTTGTGGCATCGCGGTTTACCCGCCGCCAGAGGGGGAGGGCTCCGGCGGGGGTGATGAGCGTGCGTGGGGGAGGGCGCGAGGGAGGGAGGCGCGGGGTAGGAGATGTGGTGGCGCGCGCGCACCTGCAGGAGCGACAGGAGCGGCGGGACAGCCTCGGCCTCGACGACAGCGTCCCGGTTGGCCTTGCTCGCTGCAGCCAGCGCGCCGAGGGCGGAGGCCGCTTGCTTCTTCGCGGCGCCGGCCCCCCACGTCAGGAGCAGCGTGAGGGGGAGCACCGCGCCCGCCGCGACGACAGCCTCGGCGAGCCGCGCCGAGTCGGCGGCGAGGGTGGCGATCGCTCCCGCCGCCTCGGCCTGAGCCGCGGGTGCGCCGGCCGAGACCTCGCGCACGAGCAGGGCCGCTCCTCCCGCGGCGAGCAGCGCGTCGCGCGCGGCCGCGTCGCCCTTGGAGACGTTGACGAGAGCGGCGGCCGCCTCGCTCACACCCGCGCCCAGCGCCGTTGCCAGCACCGCCACCCCCCCCTCCGAACGCACTTCCGCGGCGTTGGGCGCATGCAGCGACGCGAGCGCGAGCGCCGACGCGGCGCGCGCCGCCACGCCGGCCCCACCGCACCCTCTCAACGCGGCGGCGTCCTTGCCCTCGGGCGCTTGCTGGAGGAGGGCGAGCAGCGGCGGCAGCGCCTTGGCGGCGCCGACCGCCTCCGCGTGCTCTGGCCGGCCATTGGCGAGGTTGGCGAGGGCGCCGGCCGCGTGCTCGCGAGCCTAATTAATGACTCAATTCGTCATTAATTAATACCCACTTGATTAGGTGGAGGGGCCGCGTGCTCGCGAGCCTAATGACTGACTTGATTCGTCATTAATAGCCACTTGATTACGTGGATGGGGCCGCGTGCTCGCGAGCCGCGGCGGAGCCCGAGCCGAGCAGGGCGACGAGGGGCGGCAGGGCGCCCGCCGAGACGATGGCGTCCTTGTTTGCGTCGCACGCCGCCAGGTTCATCAGGGTGCCCGCCGCCTCCTCCTGCGCCGACGCGGACGGGTTGCGCAGCAGCGCCGCCAGCGGAGGCACGGCGCCCGCCTTGCCGACGGCCGCCTGGTTCTCCTCGTGCGTGTCTGCGAGGTTGGTCAGCGCTCCGGCCGCCTCCTCGTACTGCGCCCCCTCGGCCTGTGGGGGCCATGTCCGGGCGTGTCATCGACGTGTGCGTGAGCATGTCAGCCACGCGTCCGCCTGGCGGCTGCTCGCTGTCGCCTGCTCGGACAACATGCCGACGAGGAGGGGCACCGCGCCGGCGGCGGCAACCCGGTCCTGCAGCGGCTTCTGCTTGAGGCAGAGGTTCATCAGCGCGCCTAATGAAGCGAGGATTGATGACTAACTCATTCGTTCCTTAGGCGTTTGCTTGAGGCAGAGGTTCGTCAACGCGCCCGCGGCATACTCGCGCGCCCGCCGCGACGCCGGCTCGCCGCTCTTGGGCGCCTGGAGGGGAGGGGGGCGCTGGCGCGGTGGGGGCTCGAGTCGGGGGGGAAGGGGGGGGGGGGGGGCCCCCGGGGCGGGGGGGGGGGGGGCCCCGTGTAGTAATTTCCTTTTTTTCAAGCGCCCAAAAGGGGAGAGAAATGTCCCTCCCCCTTCAACAAAGAAAACCTTTTTAAAAACCCTTTT
>NW_005200087.1:86659-120306 GCF_000372725.1 Emiliania huxleyi CCMP1516 | reverse complement strand
CACACACACAGACGCCGTTCACCCACGCGCAATGGGCCTTGCACTTTCGAGAATGCCGTGGGGCTCCTGTCGTCAGACGTGGAGACGCGAGGGTTGCCCCGCCTTGCCCCACCACCTCGTGTGTGTGGAGAAGTTTAGCTTACCTTACCTTACCTAGTAAAATTCCACCCCGCCAGCAAGGTCGGGTGGGCTCTAGACACGGAGCGAGGGAAGCAGTGGAGCGGGAGCCGCAGCGGCACTGGGCGCGGCGAGGGGCGGCGGGGCAGGGCAGGACAAGCCGCGGGCGAGGAGGCGGAGAGGGGGGAGGGCCGAGGCCGCGGCGACCTTTCGCGAGGAGCGACACGAGGCCAGGCAGCGCGCCGGCAGCGACGATGGCGGTCTGGTTCGGCTCGCTCTGGATGGCGAGGTTGCCTAATTGAGTAATCAAGTAGTGATGAATTAATACCCCACTTAATTCGGCTCGCTCTGGATGGCGAGGTTGCCTAATTGAGTAATCAAGTAGTGATGAATTAATACCCCACTTAATTCGGCTCGCTCTGGATGGCGAGGTTGCCGAGGATGCCGGCCGCGACGTCCTGGACGCCGAGCGAGCCGGAGCGGAGGAGGCCGACCGCCGCGGGGATCGCGCCCGCCGCGCTGAGCGAGGCTTGGTGCTCCGGCGAGTCGGCCTGCGGGGGAGAGGGGGGCGGGGGCGCTCGCGGTGGGCAAGAGCGCGGTGGGGCAAGAGCGCGGTGGGCAAGAGAGCGGTGGGCAAGAGAGGGGAGAGAGCGGCGGCGTGCGGGCTGAGCCCACCATGGACATGATGGCGCGCGCCGCGTGCTCCTGCGCATCGCCCTTGGCACGCAGCAGCAGCAGCAGCGGCGCCACCCCGCCCGCACCCACCACCTGCCTCGCCTCGTCTGCGCCCGCCGCCGCCGCCGCTGCAATGGCCGCAGCAGCCTTCCCTTGCGCCTCCGCCGTGCCGCGCCGCAGCAAGAGCACCTGCTCTCGAGGGGGGGGAGGCGGGTGACGCTACTGCGAGGGGGCGGGGGAGAAACGCTGCCGCAGCGGCGTTGCCAGCTCCTCCACGCCCTCCGCCCCTTTGAAGTCTAGCCTCGGCGGCGGCGGCGGCGGCGCAGACTGCTGCTTGGGCGCCTTGGCATCCGGAGGCGCGGGCTTGCCGTTCGCCTTCGGGAGAGCGGACGAGGGGTTGGGTCTCGCCCGTGCGGGGGCGGGGGTGTCTGCCCGCCAGCCGCGTCGCACCGCCTGCGTGAGAAAGCCTCCGAGTGCGAGCCGCGCTGCAGCCGCCTCTGCTGTTGCGGCCGACGCCTCCTTCTTGGTCTTGGCCTCGGCGTGCGCCGACTCGAGGAGCACCATCTGCTGCGCGTCGGCCGGGCGCGGCGTGAAGTCGACCCACACGCCGGACTCCCGCGCGTTCCACCACCGCAAGTGCGCCACGAACGAAGTGCCCTCAGCCTGGTCGGCGCACTCGTAGACGACAAACCCCTTCACAATCGCCCACCCGAGCGCGGCCTGCACGCGCTCTGCGTTGCCGAAGGGATCATCGGGCTCGATCGTCACCGCGCTCGCCTTGGACGCGTCCTCCGCTGACGGTGTGCCCGTGAGGCGCACGCGCTTCCCGTTCAGCGCCTTTTTGCCCATGAAGGCCTTGAGCGCCGCATTGGAGGAGAAGCAGCCCGGCCAGCCCTTCGGCGGCGATGCGAGCGCGCCGGCGGCCGCAGCCGACTCGTTCGACCTGCGGACGTCGCTCGGCTCGGGCCAGTAGCGGGACATGGAGACCGACCCACCAGAGGCTCTCTCGACCCTCGGACAACCCAGTGGGGAAAACAAAGAAAACTTCGCCAATACAACTCTAGGCACGGGACTGGCGTCCGTTTTCTTTCTTTCTTTTCGGGACTGGCGCGCACTGGCACTAACACAGGTACGATTGTGAAACAAAGAAACCGCGGGATATTTCTGCAGCTTGGGGGCGCCACCTACTTTAAAATTGAAAATCCCTGTGAGCTGTGTGCTGTGTGGTGGCGGCGTGCCGTCGTCCCCCGTCCCTCTTTTGCGTTGTCTTTTGACTCTTTTTCTTTCTTTCTCGGGACCGCCTACTTCGCTAGTTCGAGCTAGAAGTCTGAATACCCCAGAAGGCAGGAACGCCGTCCTCCCGCGTCGCCCTAGAAGCGACTTGGGCAGGACACACTGTGCGCCGACTGATCGTCCTCTGCGGTGGGAATCTGCTCGCGACCATGCACATGGGAGGCGGAGATGGAAAGGGACCGGGGCGGGGACCGGCCACGCCCTACCGGCAAGGCAGCCCCTCGCGCGCGCCGATGTGGGCGGCGCTTACGCCGCGTACGGCACCGACGAGTGGTGGAGGTAGATGCGCACGTCGCCGTCGCCGCACCGCTTGTAGCCGAAGGTGTACTCGACGCGCACCTTGTCGCCCGAGGTCGCGTCAGTGAAGACGTAGTCGCCCATCGCCTGGTGGCAGCAGAGGCGGCGGTGAAGGCGGGAAGGGAGGGGGGGGGGGGGGTTCGGGCGGTGCCGGGCGCGGGCTCCGTCTCTCTCGACCCTCCCTCTCCCTCTCTCCCCCGCTCCGCGCCCCTCGCCTGCGCAGTCGCGCCGTTGAGGTCGATCTGGTGGTTGCGGAACGTGACGTCCTTCCAGCCCTTGCCGCCGTTGATCGCAAAGCCGGCGTCCTCGCCCTTGAACTTGTTGTTCTTCATCGCCTCGGCGCCGACAAAGTACGACATCGCGTCCTCCGCCGTCGGGCGGAACGGGTGCTCCGTCGCCTTGGTCGGCTTGAAGAGCACGTCGGTGTGGCCGTAGCCGTACAGCTTGCCCGCCGCCTCGCCCGCCGCCGCGACGAAGTCGCCCTCCTCGGCGTACACCTTGGAGATGGAGGCGATCGAGTCCGCCCAGAGCTTCTGCGCCGCCAGCACCTCCGCCTCCGTCACCGCCGCCGGCGCCGCAACGTACGGCACCGACGAGTGGTGCAGGCAGATGCGCACGTCGCCATCCTCGCACCGCTTGTAGCCGAAGGTGTACTCGACGCGCACCTTGTCGCCCGAGGTCGCGTCGGTGAAGACGTAGTCGCCCATCGCGTGCGCCACCGGGCCGAAGAGCTCGATCTGGTGGTTGCGGAACGTGACGTCCTTCCAGCCGCGGCCGCCGTTAATCGCAAAGCCAGCGTCCTCGCCCTTGAAGGCGTCATTCTTCATCGCCTCGGCGCCGACAAAGTACGACATCGCCTCCTCGCCGGTGGCGCGGAACGGGTGGTCCGTCGCCTTGGTTGGCTTGAACAGCACATTGCCGTGGCCGTAGCCGTACAGCTTGCCAGCCGCCTCGCCCGCCGCCGCAACGTAGTCGCCCTCCTCAGCGTACACCTTGGAGATGGAGGCGATCGAGTCGGCCCAGAGCTTCTGCGCGGCGACGACCTCCGCCTCGGTCACGTCGCCATCGCCAACCTTGGCCGCCGAGGCACCCTTGCGGTCGAGGAGCGTCTTGACAAGGCCGACGGCAGCGCCGCCAACCACCGCACCGCGAACGGTCGGCGGCAGGATCATGACAGGCTGCGCAGAGCGGGCGACCGCCGGGTGGCCCACGACGGCCGTGGAGGCCACGGCGCGGCCGTGCGCCGCCGGAAGCGGCGCCACGAGGGCGCTGGTCGCCACGGTGAAGAGCATCATGCTCAGCGTCTCCTTTTGGATCTGTCGACCTCGACAAGGTTCGTTCGATGGTTCCAAAAAATTGTTTGTGTTGATGACAAGACGTGTGGGTGAACCCTGCCCAGCCCCCCTCCGTGTCGCGATGCGCTCCCCGCTCCCCTTCCCCTGTGTCCCTGATCGTCCTTACAAGATCCTGCTCGTGCAGGTAGGGACCCTGAGCCTGTCCTTCTCCCACCCCTGTTTGGCGTGCCCGTTTTATTTATTTATTTACAAGGCACGGGCAGAGGAACGAGAGAAGAATATAGGGTGGATAAAGCGCCTGTTCACGGCATGGAGGGTGAGCCACGCCGAACGTACTGAACGTAGAACCGAGCGGAAGGAAGAGGGGGAAGATGACTCCGAGGAGCGAGGTGCGAGGAGGACGAACCAGTGGAAATCCAGTTGTCAGATGTCACGATGCACCCGAAGGGGACCCCAGCGCCGGCATCATCAGTGAAGGCACAAGTGTTCGAAGAGAGAGTGGACCTGAGCAACGACATGACTGGGTGGCAAATGATCGCAGTGGGCTGTGGGCGTCAGAAGACTCGTCCTTGCTCGAGGAGAGCTCGATAGACTCGAGGGGCCAGGATATGCAGCGAGGAGGACGGAGCTGCGCCGAAAGGCGCAAGAAGCAGCGAGAACAAGGGACAGGCAGGAGGCGGCGGCGCCGCAGAACGAGGCAGAGGAGAGCGACGCGACAGAAGAAGAAGCGACAAGGGAAAGAACGACGAGAGTGGGACGACCGCGAGGTGGCATGAAGGTTGCAGCGAGAATCGGCGAGAGACTGCGAAGAGAGATCTAGGAAGAGGCGGACGCCCAAGGGTGGGCGACGCACGGCTAGCGCACCACACCCCTCTCCTTAAAATCCCTGTGTGGTGGCGGCGTGCCGTCCTCCCATCCCTCCCTTGGGTTGTCCGTTTTCTTTCTTTCTTTCTTGATGTCGCTGCCATCTGTGATGCCCCTATGTATTGGGACCCTGCCACTTGCTCGTGCAAGACCCCGCCACCGCGCACCGGTACTTCTCGGGGCCGCCGCCTGTTCCAACGCAGTCAGTTCCAACGGCCGCGCCCATGAGCCGGCCATCTCGGCCGGCCCAAGCCGACGAGTAAACCACGGCCGTACTTAACCCACGCGGCTCGCGCGCATCACGAGTGAACTGAAGAGATGGGAGGAGGGATGGCCAGAGGAGGTCAGGAGGTGGCCAGAGGGGATGGCCAGAGGGGATGGCCAGAGGGGTGGATCGGACAGGGCATGCGGAGAAAAAAGAAGCACGGCCCCCCCCTTAAAATCCCTGTGGTCAGCGGAGCTGGGAATAGGACCGCGCGTGGCGTGGAGCGGTTGAGCATCCCTCGATCCCTCCGGGGGCCCCTCTGCGCCGGGGAGGCGTTGTTGGAGGCTAGGACGCAAGCGTCCGTAGCCCCCTTTTCAAACTCGGGGCCCACTGCCCGCTCGCTCCGACCCGAATTTGGAGCGAGAAGTGAAATGAAAACTCAATCCGAGATGACCGCCCGCCGCGCGTGCCCCTCTCCCGCGAACGACGTACATAACATATGACTGGACTGGACGCGCCGCCGAACGCATCGCGGCTCAAGGAGGAGGAGGAGGAGCCGCGGCAGTCGGTGCTCCAGGAGGAGGGCTTCCAGCCCGGGACTTTGGACGCCTCCAGCCTGGCTGCCGAGGTCCACCGCGCCTCCGCACGGTACACCGTCCACGACCTGCAGGAGGAACCGGAGCCAGTCCCGGCTGAGGAGGTCCACCGCAGCTCCGAGACGTACATCGTCCACGATTTGCAGGAGCCAGAGCCGGTCCAGCAGCCTCCCAGGGTGAGAGCCCTGCCACCGTCTCCCGCTCAGTCCAAGTCCCGGCCACGCCGACCGCGACTGCCCTGCGTTGTCTGCAGGAGGAGCAGAAGCGCGAGGAGCACCGAAAGGGAGAGGCACGGCGGCACAAGGAGAATAAGGCTCGCACAACGGGCCGGCCGCGCGGCCACGATGCCAGGCCTCTCCCTCCTGAGGGCTTGGCCATGTCCGGCGACCCGACGGGATACGAGGTGGGCTTTGCGCTCGCCTAGCGCTCGCAGCAGCCGAGAGCATCTCGCCGTCAAGGCCCCGTCCCAACCCACTCGTGCGCTCCGCCCGTCTCCCACACGGCCACCACCCGCCACAGGTCCTGCTGCGTGCGGCGGTGTGGGCATGCAGCATACAGCGGACGGCGACCCTGGCTGCGTGTGGCAGCTTGGACGAGCTCTTGTCCCACATGCCCGCGGTGCTGGAGGCGCGCGGCCGGCGGTCTCTGTCGCGGCTGCGCACGCCAAAACGCCTCACCCGGCCGGCCCTTTACAGGAGCGGCGCTCCTGGCCCAAGCGGCAGCTCATCAGCCACGCCGGCGAGGGCGCTCGCCCCCGGCGCCCGCCTTGGCTCGCGGCTTAAGAGCGGCGTGTGATCCCCTTAGGCGTCGCCGATTTGGAGCGCGCGGGGGCGGCGGTGGAGGCGCTGACGCGCCTGAGGCGCGTGGCCGATTATCGCGCATCGCTCGGGCACGTCAACCCGATGGGCGACTTGCTGCTGATAGCGGTCCCGCTGGCGATGCTGCTCGTCACTGCCTTTATCGCCCTCTCCCTCGGCAATGGATGGCTCTCGCAACGCGCGGGGCGGCGGACCTTCTACTCCTAGAGATAGCAGCGAGATGTGGAATCACACCCCACCGCGAACACGACACGGGTCCCCGGCGAGGAGCGGCGTGTGCCGCGCCGGGGTGTGCTGTGGGGTGTCTGGCTGAGGCTCTGCTGTGCGGGCTAGACGACGTGCAGCCAAAGCGGCCACAGGTTTTTGTACCATTGCGCGCACATGGCAGGCGCACAGCTGCGTGTTGAAACTATTAGGTTGATCGAGAGCACACGCGTGCAAGAAGAGCTGCGCTGCGCCAGTTAGCTGCAGCGCGCGATCACTCCTTCTGCGCGGGCGGCCTCAGCGAGAATGGATTCGGCCACTTGGCGTCCGGCTTCCAGATGAAGAGTATCTGTGAGCAGGCGGGAGCGGCGGTCGGGGTTTGGCTCGCTGAAGCCGCTGTCGGACTGAAGCAATCGGCACCAGCGGCACCCCAAGCACAGCGAGGCCTAGCTGGACGTGCACCGGCTTCATGGCCGACCTCGTGGCTGCCCGGGCGCCTCCGTCGTGCCTGGCCGGGCGCGAAGTGGCGAAGAGCTTGGGTAGTGCAAGAATTCCTGCGGGAATAGTCGCTTTGATTGGGAAAAACAAAAAACAACGCCCCTCTGTGGCACCCACTGTTGTTTGTTTCATAACACGAAGGCTAGCTCAAAATCGCCAGGTCCTTTCGATCCATGCTCGCATTCTCTGTGCTCTCACTGCCCACGGTCGCCGCTGCGACGGTGGCCCCGAAGCACTGGGGCGCGCCGCGTTTTGCCGGAAAATCCGTCCTTGTGACCGGCGGCGACTCAGGCATTGGTCTTGCTGCTGTCGAGGCCTTCTACTATGAGTGCGCCCGGGTCATGATGATCGGTCACGATGAGGAGAAGACGCGAGCGGCTGCGGCGAATCTCACAGCGCTGCCGGCGCCGCTCGGCTGCCCGTCGGATAAGCCGGCGCCCGCGCTCAAGTGGCTTGCGATTGACGTCCGAGAGCTGAGCAGCGTTGAGACAGCAGTCGCAAGCACAATGGATGCCTTTGGCTCGCTGGATGTGGCAGTCAATAACGCCGGCTGGCCCACCACGAGCGGCTGGCCTCCACCAGATCGGCGACGACGACTTCCCATCCTACTTCAACCACTCGCTCGAAATGTCGGTCAACGTCAAGGGCACCCTGTTGTGTATGCACGCCCAGATAGCGCTCTGGCTCAAGGCGGCAAGCAAAGGCTCGACGCTCGCAATCGTCAACGTCGCCAGCGTCTGCGGCGAGGCGGCCTTCTGCGGGCCAGCCTACACCACGTCAAAGTGGGGCGAGATTGGCTTCTCCAAGCAGGCGGCATCCCACTATGCTGGGAAGGGGATTCGCGTCAATGTCCTCGCCCCCGGTCCGGTCAATACGCCGATGCTGCGCGGTGGTCTGGCCGAGGACGACCCTCGCTGGCTGGCGAGGAAGTTCATTATCGAGAAGAGCGTGCCGATGGGCCGCATCGCCGAGCCGTGGGAGATGGCGGGGCCGGTGACTTTTCTCTCCAGCGACGCATCCAGCTACGTGACCGGGGTGGTGGTGACTGCCGACGGCGGAATGGTCAACCACTGATGTCCACAAAGGGTGTGGAATCGTCGAGTCGCTATCCTCCCTTGTTACCTGGCGGCTCGCGGACGCGCTTCGGCGCGGCGCACGATTGCGCTCTAATCGCATTCTGTTCATTAATCGCGCCGCGTTTTCACGGTCGTCTTCTGCTGCATGTTCTGCTGCTTCTCTCTCGTCTCTGTGTGTAGTGACTAGTGTGTGTCTCTCCGTCGGCGTCGCGACGAGTAGTGACTAGTGTGTCTAGTGACGCGGTTTTTCCGCGCCGTCGCCGGCACGCCCGGCCCCCGCGGCTCGTGACTCGTGTACACCGAGCTCTCCGAACGGTTTAGTACCTCCCAAATACAGATTACAGTACGTACAATGCTACACAATACAATCTACACCACCAGGCACCACCAGGCGTGGTATATCACAAAAAGCTCTCTCTCTCAGTCGCTGCCTCTCCGTGCCTGTCCGCCGTGGCCGCTCCGCCATCCGGCTGGGGGGCACGCCTCGCCGCAAATAAGCGCAAGCCCTCTCGGAACTCGCTCTCGCCGAGCCCTTGGGGCGTGCGCACTCCGATCACGCCCTGCTGCGTGTCGGCCTCCTTGCAGCGCCCTGTCACCTGCCCCACGTGGTCGCCCCAGTTGCAGTCGTCGAAGAAGAGCATCCGGTCGAACCGCACGCCCGTCGCCTCGCGCAGCAGCGGGAAGTGGGTCGCCCACTTTTGCGGCGACAGCGGGGCCTGCCTCCCAATCATGTTGACGTCGCGCCCGTCCCAGTCGCGCATGAGCAGGCTCCACACGCTCACCCCCGGCAGCACCTCGAGCATGCCAAGCGCGGCGCGCCCCACCCGCTCCGCAAAGCGCGTATTCGCGGACGACGCGAGAGCGACCCGCATGCCGGGGAAGTTGCCGTCGGCGTGCTCCTGCAGCGCGATGAGCGCGCCCCGGTGCAGGCTGATCCGGTCGCCGCCGCTCAGCACGCCAACGACGCCCTCGCCTCGCCCGTTGAGGTCGCCTCGGACCTCGTCGCGTCCCGGCTCCGGCACCTGCGCCATCTCAAACATCTCCTTGTCCCACAGGCAGGCGTCCAGGTCGAAGACGCACAGGTCCGGTAGTACGGCCACCGCGGCCATGCGCACCGACCCAGCGCGGGAGGAGCCTCCCGCAGCAGCGGCGGCCTGCTGGGGAGGGGATGGAGCTGCGGCCTGCGGCTCGGCCGACTCCTGACCGGGCGGCGCCGGATTGCACATCGCGTCGAGCAGGCTTATGCCGTCCTCCCTCTCCTCCTCCATCGGCAGACCCTCGTCAGTCGCTGGGCCTCGCTTCTCCGGATCTAGAGCCCGCTCAAAGCGATAGCCAAAGTCGAACGTGGCGCTGGCAGCGGACGCCGCCTGGTGCGGCAGGCACACGATCGCCGGCAGGACGGCACGCCGCGCTGCGGTGGGCCGAAGCGCGAGCGCGGTTGGCAGATGCACGAGCGCAAGCAGTGCCAGGCTGTACATCATCGATTTGGGCGTCAGCGGCGGCCAACACAGAAAAAACAGCATGTGCTACTGGGCTGGGCGCCCCTGAAGCCACTTCCATGTCGACTAATAACGGACTAGGTCCAGCCCTGGAGGGCGGCCTCGGGGAGCCTTGGCGCGCGGACGCCGGAGCCCGCGTCTGAACCACACGTGTCCCTCCATTCACACTCTCCCAGTCCTTCCTGGTCTAGTGCCCGACTTCTCCCACCGCCCGTCGTGCTGAGTTGGTCGCACCTCCGTGCATCTTCGTCCTTTAGACGTTTCACCTAGAGCAAGCAGGGCGGCACGCCCCTAGGTCCACCCGCCAGCCGGGTGGGGCTTGCACGTGGCAGCGACTCGACTGGTCGCGTCAGCCCCTTTGTGAGGCTTTTCTCAGAGTATCCGGGCCCTGGATGTGAGGTAAGGTAAGGTAAGGTATCCGTCTCGCACAACACGGCAAAACTTATATGAGTCGGGTCGAGACTTAAGTTTTAAGTTTTTTTGTTGTCGCGGTATAAAGAGACCACCATGGATCAGACGGACCTCGACGGGGTGATGCCCGATTTCAGTGCGTGGCCCAAGAAGTTTGTGTCTCCGACCCCTCCACACCCCTACAGCGGCACCCCTACCCCTCCCGCCGTTTTAGGGCCTCCTGACCCGCACTCAGCGATGAGCTCAAAGCACATCCTCGCACTCATACGCTCTGACCCAGAGACGACCGAGAAACTGAAACAAAAAGTTGACCAGGCCTTTGCAGAAGGCGAGGTTAGTGAAAAAGAGTCTCGCAAAGCTGTTGAGAATCGAATCTATAACGATTGGATTCAGACGTTGGCGAGGGCGCTTACGGAAGTCTGCAAGGCAAACGTCGGCGTGCCTGTCAGCTTCGAGGATTCCGGCGGCCCGAGGACGTGTTTGTACTCATTGAACAAGTCGTACAAACACAAACACGCGGCGGGGGGACGACAATACGGCTCTACTTTGCAGCAGTTACCCAATTGCTTTGTCAAATACATCGTTCCATTCGCCACATCGTTCGACCAGTCGGCTGCACAAATACACGCAGCTATATTTATTAGTAAGGGCAGTGGGGGTCTGCACGACCCAATCACTCCCCCACTCGCTCAATTTGAATGTTATGTTCAGAATCGAGACTTGTTTCGAAGAATTTCTCGGGCCCCAAACATGCTATCGTCCGAAGACGGTGAGGCAGAGCAGACGCGCAGGGCGAGACGAGGGAGGGAGCAGGACTTTGCGGAGATCAGCAGGAGGATGTACGAAGAGATTAGGAGCAGCAGGGACCCTAGGGACCATGTGGAAGACGGCTAGTGCTAGTCCCCCATCGGGAGGACGACCCCGGCTAGTCGCCGACCACACCCACAAAGAACCCTGCACAAAGATCGCAAGGGCGGGGACCTGTTCCTTTTTACCCATCTCACAGTAGAGAGGTGTCCGTTTTTATTTATTTATCGTCCGAACTCTGTTCTCATCTTCCAGCCCGTCGTATTCAACTGAAGCTCGCAGGGCGAATCAGACTAGTCCTCTTCTATTAGCTTTTGACAAGGATGCTAAGAGACTGCAACATTTCTTATGCGAGACGTTGGCAGATTTCGAACCATACAAGCAGTTTTGGCCGCTGGTGAGCCAAGATAAGGGCAACGAGCGCGGATCTTTCATCGCGCACGTACTCCAGTCCGAGATCATGGCAGCCTCTGAGGCTACCAAGGACGTCTTGAGCTACCGTCGCCTTAAGGCCCAGCTTGAGTCGTACGTCAAGGACGGCGAGATCATCACCCCCCCCCGAGGCCCCGCCCACCAAGCAGTACTGTGACAACCAGGCCGCCATTGCCTCTGCCTACAACCCCGAGAACCACGGCAAGCTCAAACACGTCGAGCGGCGCCACTTCTTCATCCGCGAGGCCATCGAAGACAAGATCTGTGTTCCTTTTGTCCGCAGCGACGAGAACCTCGCCGACTTCTTCACGAAGCCGCTCAAACCCCAGCGCTTCTTCGAGCTGCGGGACAAGATCATGAATGTCAAGGAGCCTTCCTCCCAGTCGGACGGGAAGTAATCTCCTTCACCGAGACGTGGGCGCGGGCGCCGCGCCGCGAGTCGCGAACAGTGCCGCGCCCCCCCCCCCCCCCCCCCGCGAGAGCCATAGACTCTCCAGTGCATGTTCCATGCCCCATCGAGAGGGACACTTTCCTCTCTATCCATGTGAGCGACTCGACTACGTCACTACGTCGAGGGGGGGGACGTCTGAACCACACGTGTCCCTCTATTCACACTCTCCCAGTCCTTCCTGGTCTAGTGCCCGACTTCTCCCACCGCCCGTCGTGCTGAGTTGGTCGCACCTCCGTGCATCTTCGTCCTTTAGACGTTTCACCTAGAGCAAGCAGGGCGGCACGCCCCTAGGTCCACCCGCCAGCCGGGTGGGGCTTGCACGGCCCGGACGCACCTGCCAGGCTGCGCCACCTGCGACCTCGGCCCTCGGGCCTCGTGTGAGGAGCACAAGGACGAGCAGGTCGTTCCTGCCTCTGATCTATGCGTATATGCCACTCTCGCGGCTTGCAGCGCATCACTCGCGCGTGCTCTCCAGGAGCTATGGCGGGCGCGTGTGTGGCGTGTGGGGCTGTAGCCTGTGTTTGGCCGGTTCTGACCCGTTTACTTGGTTGGGGCCACAAGAATCGCACACGGGGAGCGGCTCAGGGGCCCAGTAGCAGCACAAGCCGCGGAATCGCCAAATGTCACAACGTCCAACCATTTGGCTGGACCCAGTCAACAATCGTTTTTCTCAATCTCGGCGTCTCTCTCTCCTCGGCGTGATGCCTCAGCCGTCCCATCGACACACATATGGGTCGCACAAAAGCTCGGCAGACCTCTCAAGACAGCGCGCGCGACGCTGTCGACGCCGCTGCGCGGCGTGCCCATGACTTTCACCTCGCGTTCAATGGATGCGAGGACGCGTACATACACCACGCGCTCGTCACGGCGGCTTTGTCGCCGAGGGACTTCGTCCTCTGCCTTGGGACCTCGCACTTCTTCACGGAGGCAGTGCTCACGGAAGCGCACATCGTGGAGAATCTCATAGTCTTCGCGCCGTTCAAGCTCGCCTCTCTCCTCGCTGGCACCTCGCGGGCGAGCGGCCAGCCAGTGCCTTCAGCCTCCCCCTCCTCTTCTCCGCCCTTTGCCGCACGGGCCAACGCACACGCCTCGCGCGCAACCGCAGGTAAAGGGGGCTGCCTTCATGGAGCAGGTGCTGTACGCCTTGAGGTACTTCATGGTGCTACTGTCCGCGCCGCCGCTCTTCCCGGGCAGCAGACTCGTGGTGCCTGGCAACGAAGGCCGCGAGCAGGCAACACCGACTCCTGATCTCGGCTAACCTCGGCTAATCTCGACTGATCTCGGCTGATCTCGGCTGATCTCACCCCAGGCGGTGAGGATCGCTCGGGTGATGCCATCACTGCTGAGGCACCCAGAAATCATGCCTGCGACCGTGGCGCCTCGTTCTCGAGGTTCGAATCCCCCCACCAATCTCGCCCTGTCACAAGCCGGGCCTCGAATAGGACAACGCCGCCGCCGACAACACCTATTGGCTCAAAACCCTTCTGCCACAACGAATGATCAACTACTTGATGCGCGCAAAGTCGGTCGCCGCCCTTCAACTCTTGGTGAGTGTGGCTGAGTGGCTCTCATCACGGATTAGTGATCGCATTAGTCCACCTCGCACCCCCCCCCGGCCTCGTGTAAACGTTAGCGGAGTCAGAGTTCACGCGCAGATGTACGCGGCCACATCAAGCAACTGGGGACCGCAGGTGCAGTGGCGTCTGCTACAGCTGGATGCGCTGGGCGCCGAGCATTCCGAGGCGCACCGGCGGGAGCGGCGCCGCACCATCGTCCGGCGCTGGAGTGAGCTGGGCTGCTGGGAGGAACTCGTGGTTTGCTGATGGACTCGGTGAGCACTTGAGCCACGTGATTGTGGTAGGCGAGCTGCGCTGGGAGGCCCTGTCGTGGATGACGAGCCTCTACGTGTCCGGTGCCCTGCTCCACGTCCTGGCCAGCTCTCTCACCCTCCCTCAGCACCTGGCGGACTTCAGCATGTCTACATCCCCCACCAAGTTCGACGATTCCAAGGGAGACAGGGAGCGGCTGGTCTTGGCCTACACCTACATAAACAAGGCGTGCGCCGCCTTCATCGCGCTCGCTTCCGTCGGGATCTGCTTGCTGTATAGCTGGCTGACACCCTTCCGTCGGGAACGAAGACCCGTCCTCCTCGCGACGTGGGTTGTGGGGCAGAGTATGATAGCGGCCCCGGTGGCCGTCTTCGCGGTTTCGATTGCTCCCTGGTAGGAGGGGAACGAGATGATAGTAGGGAGTAGAAGAAAGCAAAGAGGAGCTCTGGGCCGGCGCGGGGCCCCCCGGAGGCACCGTGCGCCGCGTCGCAGTGCGGAAACGGGGCCCCGGCTCTATTAGTCTCTATTAGCACCGACTTCCCGAATGATTACGGTTGATTAGAGGGCAGATTCGGAGAGATCTCGAGGAGTACATGCAGATAGACCCTCCAACCATCAGAAAACTCCGACCTGATCGGTCGTACTGACCGCCGACAGATCACTCCAGACAGCAGACAGGCCGACGTCTGCACGCGGCCGGCCGGGCGAGAGGCTTGACACGATCCGACCCTGCGACCCTGACGCTGCTGCTCTAGCTATCAGCCATGGACTGCTGACTGCTGCCACAATGTGCGACCTGTGCTGGCCCACTTGGCGGCCTTCCCGGTCAGTGGTGAGGCGCAGTTCAGAGCTGTCGATGGCGCGATGCCGCACTGGTCCCACATTGGTGACACGATACCACCACGTTTGCCGGTCCAAGAGAGAGGCACCGGCGCTGTCCTGAGAAGGTGCGTGGTCCCTCTTGACTGCCCATGCGCGCGAGGCTGTGTAGGCATAGCCTCGAGAGTGCCAGCAGCCAATCCGAGGCAGTTTGTGACGCGCATTGCGCCAGAAGCGTGCACGCAGCTGGAATGACACCTTCCTACTGGCCGTACGATCAGGTCGTCACTGAATGCTGGGTACTAAGGCCGCGAGCTATGCAGGTGATCAATTGTGCAGCATGGCACGGTCAGCAGCGCCGACAGGCTGTCGCAAGGCGTGATAGCATGGCCGCAAGTACGCCGAATTCCCATGAAAACAAGTAAAAAATCGCAAAAAAGAAAAAAATCGCGAAAAAATCGGCGCCTGCGGCGGGCCATGGGACCCCATCTCCCCCCCGCATGGACACCCTCTGGGGCCCCCGCGCCGGCCCAGAGAAGAGGAGCCCTGCGCATGCACGACCGACGACTCCACGCAGGAGAAGCCCCTCCCGCCCGTGCTTACGTGTGCTTGTCCTTGCGCAGCGGAGTAAGCGCCCTACTCTGCTCTCGGGCTGACCGGGTAATACACCGCAAATCAGTTATTTCACGACACACACAAAAAAAGGTCCCGTGCTTCGGTTCCTTTCCCGCTACATAGACTCGACTGTACTCTACTCGCAGGGCGCTCCAGCCTCGTCCAGCTCCAGCTGGCAGCAGCACACGCCCTTCGTACCTCACCGATGCCGCTGCCTCTACCGCTCGACTGTCATCTCTTTCCAAGTCCGTCTCGACTCGTCAGGGAGCCAGTACGTGCAGCCCTTGGCGCCGGCTCTGCAGCCTACAAGGTAGAGGGGCGTGTCGGCTCTCGTGTGGTCTATTAAGAGTGGGAAACTGAGTGATGGCGTCCCAGCGCACCAAAGAGGGGCTGACCGCCGAGATCTCTCACGAGGGCGTGCATCTTCTGAGAGACGACGTTCTCGACAAGCAACGCACGCCCTGAGCCAGCAGCGACCGTGCGCAAAGCGTGCAAAGTTTTTCTAGCGTGACCCTTGCGCCTTGCCGCTCGCTCGACGTGGATGTTGGTCAGTGTCAGGCAAGGCACCTTCTTGCCGTGAGGAACCTGCAGCGGGCTGACGATATCGAGGACCCGGACGCTAACCTGAGTGGCGCCGAGCGCGCAGCTGGCAGTCTCGCGGCCGCGAAGTTGCGAACGCAGAACGTCACAGGCTGATTTGGTGGGCGCCAGCACCGAGACAGCGGGCGAGGTCGCCGCGAGGAGCACGATCAAGCGCATCGAGTGCGAGCGCATCGATCAACCAGAGGAAGATTCCGCTATTTTTCTTTAATTCTTATCGCTCGCTTGCTGGCACCTTCCCCGCGCGACAGACAACCTTTTCTTCCAATAGCTAAAACTGTCTCGAAAAAAGAAACGCGACTTTGTTACCGCGGCGCCTGTAAAGTGCCTCTCCCGCCAGGTTGTGCAGCGCCGCGACGGCGGTCAATCAAGCAAGCCGGCGCGTGCCAGAGACCCTGCACCCGAGATTGGCCCGAGATTGGCCCGAGATTGGCCCGAGATTGGCCCGAGATTGGCCCGAGATGAAGCGGGGGGCGGCGATGCGCTAGGCGGCCCACATGCTCAATACCACACCACCCACGGGACTGAACCCACACTGGATTCGGTACTATGGGGTGCGGTAGGCGTCGTACATCCTCAAGTACACCGTCTCGACCGGCCTCTACTTTTACCTCTACAACGAGGCTGGTGCTTAGTACCTCGCGGCTCCCTCTCGGCTGCCTCTCGGCTACCCCTTGGCTACCTCTCTCTCGGCTCCCTCTCGGCTCCCTCTCGGCTCCTCTCGGCTCCTCTCGGCTTCACTCGGCTGCCTCTCGGCTCCCTCTCGGCTCCTCTCGGCTCCCTCTCGGCTCCCTCTCGGCTAGCCCTCGGCCACCTCTCGCTGTCTCACCACGGCCTACAAGCGAGCCCGCGTCGATGCGTGCGGCTTGGCGGACGGAGACCTCTCGATGGCGGACCCCATGCAATTCGGAATGGGAATTGCGCTTCGGCGGTTAGTGGTGCACTAACCTCCGAGAAACCCTTCGGGTCGCTCCTCATCGCAAACCCTGTCAGCAGAGTCCTCCTACGGGAATGTACGTAAGAGCCACGTAAACGGAATGAAGGCGCGCCCGTTACGGACGCACGAGCACGGAGTCGGGTGCTGGCGAGAGGCTCGAGACGCGGGCGCCGATGCGGTGGGAGGCCATCGGGCGTGCCACCCCTCGGCGTGCAACGAGTGACGACTTCGCATTTTTCTTTTTTTGAGAGCGCCTTCGTTGTTTATAGTAGAAACCCAACGGTCCCTTGCGAGTGCGCAGCCCGCCCCCCGAAAGCTATTCATACGTAACGGTAACAGCTACGTACCAGGGCCAACTCATCAGCCCTCGACCGGTTTGGGGGTGGGGGGGGACGGACGCGACTCTCCCGTCTCGTAACGGCCCGTCTCGCGCCGGCGTTGCGTGGTTGGAGGTTGAACGACCCCTCCGCCATCGCCCACGCCCTGTGCAACCCGACCATGGCAGCGCCGTCCGCGGGCCAGCAAAGGTATTTCAATGTGATGGCGACGGGGCAGATCGAGTCGGGTCGTTTCGAGGGCAACTCCTCACTCTACTGCCGCTACGTCTTTTCGTGCGGCGAGGACTGGTGTCACACGACCCGTTCTGTCACCAGTCAGGCAACAACACACGCTCACCGGACCGCCATCCTTCTCCCTCAGGTCCGTCATGTGCGGCGTGGAGGAAGGCATCACGCAGATGGCCTCCTCCTCTGGCTCGACTGCAAACGGGTCGGTGGTGCGCACAGACGCAGCCCGGCCCAGTCTACGCACCGCCTTGGAGCGAGTGTGGCCATACCTTTCCGCCCCTGCACCAGGTGTGGAACTTCCCCATCGACGCCACCTTTCGCTCGACGTGCCCACACGGATGGTAACGCACACAGATAGAGAGACACACCCGCGGCTCACCAAACCTTGGCCAAGGGGGGCCAACACGCGGGTCTCGCCCTCTGACAGGCCGCAGCTTGTCCTCTCCGTCTACGGCGAGGACTACTTTGGACGTCCGGATATGATCCTGGGGTGAGCTCTCGGCTGCCCTGTCGCCCCAGCCATCTCTCGCGCCCCAACGCTTACGCCACGTGCTCCCGCCAAGGTACGGAGCAGTGCACCTGCCTCTCACGCCCGGCCGCCACCGCGTGACTGTGCGCACGTTCCGGCCGCTCGCTTCCTCGCTGCTCGGCCGGCTGCAGTCGTGGCTCAACGGGATGCGGCCCGAGTTCATCGAGTCGCTCTTCCCTGCAAAGGGCGAGGGGCGAGAGGCGACCAGTCCCTGCATCTGTTCGCCCCGGCCCGCTCTCTTCTCCACCACCGTATCCTATCGACCAGGTGACGCGCGTGCAGTCCTTTGGCTCGGTGAGCCTTGTGCTCGACGTCGCCATCCAGGGCATGGAGCAGCTCGGATACGCGGTGACTCCGCCCCCCTCCTGGGCGAGCCTCCAAGCCCCTGCCTCCCCGTTTTTGCCCGCCGACGCCCGCCCCTCATCCTAGGTGCCGCCGCCTCGCGCCGAGGGCGTTCGCCTCATCGACCCTCTAGCTGCCACTATCTCGTGATGGGGGCGCGCGCGTGAACCTGACAGGAAATCCGGGGCCACCGAAACTCCGACCGCGCCGCAGCGCGCAGGAAAGCCGCTTCGGCCTTATTTGCGGGATTGCGCGCCCGGCGCGGCGTTCTGCCGTTTATGATCGCTGCGGCTCTCGGTTGCGTTCATTCAGAGGCGTCTGAGACGCATGTGGCGTGACATTCCTCATTCTCAGAAAAACCGCACATGCTAGGCGGGGGGGGGTAGTCGGCCTGTCGGCGGCAGAGCTACCTTGTGGCCAAAGACAACGCAAAGGACCCAAAGAATATCGGAAAAAGAAGCAAGGAGAAAAAAGAAAGAAAGAAAACAGACACCCCAAGGGAGGGATGGGAGGACGGGACGCCAGAAGACTCTGGAGAAGTGCGTGCACTTGGAGCACTTGGAGTGCGGTCATTAACCTCACGTCCAGGACCGGGGAGCTAAGAAGCGCACCCAGTTGGCCGGACGCTCGGCATCGGGTTACGGGCAAGAGAGCCCTAGCCCCGGGGGTGCGCGGTCGCAGGGCGTAAAAGTTGAATTCTTCCAGCGAGGCAACGCCGCCTCGGCTGACAACGAAGACAACGAAGACACTGATCAACGAAGACAGAGCCAGGAAAAATCGCGCACGCGCGCGGGCGCCGCAGCCCGAACAGATGACGCCCTTTCTGTTCCTCTCTCCGCTGCTAGCCGGCGTCACCACCTGCCCGGCCGCGTGGCGCGGCCATGTCGCGCCGCGGCTGCAGCCTGTTCGCGCGGCCGTGGAGGACAGCGCGGAGCCCGCACCGCATCGCGCCGGCTTCGTCTCCATCATCGGCATGCCAAACGTGGGCAAGTCGACGCTGATGAACCGGCTGGTCGGCGAGCGGCTCGCCATCATGACGCCAAAGGCGGGCACGACGCGCCACCGCATCCTCGGCATCCTCAACGGAGATGACTATCAGCTCATCTATTCGGATACGCCCGGCATTTACTCCGAGCCGCAGTATAAGCTGCAAGAGGGAATGATGGCCGCGGCGCGCGCTTCTCTCTCTCTCGCTCTGCGCCCAGCCTCTCCACCGCAACACCGCCACCGCCGGCCTCCTTCCCTGCAGGTGCGCGGCTCACTCAACGACGCCGACCTGGTGCTGCTCGTGCTGGACGTCTTCCAGCAGGGCTGGGAGGACGAGGCCATCCTCAGGCAGGTGGAGGCACAGGCGTGCCCGCTCATCGTCCTGCTCAACAAGGTGTCGCCGCCTCCGCCACCGCCACCGCCACCGCCACCGCCACACGGCCTACGCGACCTCCTCACTCTCCGCGCCGCGCCGCGCGCTATCTGTCCGTCGGCGCCGCACGCCGCCTCCCCACCCCGCCAGGTCGACCTGCTGCGCGACGGCTCGCCGCTGCCGCAAGAGACGCTCCGCCGGCTCGGCACAGAGCAGGAGCTGCTCGACAGCTGGCAGCAGCGCTTCCCGCAGGCGCCGCCGGAGCCCCTCTCCGCCCCCTTTTCGCCCAGCCCGCCCTGCCCACCGGCCGCTTCTTTGCAGGCGAGCGTGCTTCCGGTGAGCGCGGAGACGGGCGAGGGGAGCGAGGCGCTGCTCGCCCGCGTGCGCGCCTGCCTGCCTCTGCACGAGCCTTTCTTCCCGAAGGACCAGCTCACGGACCGGCCCGAGCGCTTCTTCGCCGCCGAGATGCTGCGCGAGGCCATCTTCACCGGCTACCGGCAGGAGGTGCCATACTCGTGCGAGGTTGCAATCACCGCCTTCAAGGAGCTCGACGAGATCATCCGGGTCAAGGCGACCATCTTTGTCTCGCACGAGACGCAACAGGGCATCGTCATCGGCCGCAAGGGCGCCGCGCTCAAGGCGGTCGGCTCAAAGGCGCGCAAGGAGATGGAGGCCTTCTTCTGCAAGCAGGTCTACCTGCAAACCTCGGTGAAGGTGCGCAAGGACTGGAGGCAGGACCCGGCCGCCCTGAGGGACTTTGGGTACACGCACTAGAGTCGTGCGCAAAAAATATTTTTTTGGGTTTCTTTTTTCTTTTTCCGCCGGCCCAGGGCTGTTGCTGGCGTGTACATGGCGCAGGACGCAGACGGTGGAGCGTATCGCTCCGCCTTTGCGTCGTGCCGCAACACACTCGAGGCGCTGGCGCGCGCCAGCGACGAGGACGGCCGCCTCGCGGCGCGCACTTGGTGGGTGACGTGCATGGGATCGCACCTGTGCCGTGCCGAGTACAGTGAGTGGCGCGCCGAGGCGGCGGAGCAGCTGCCGAGCCAGCTCACGGCGGCGCACACCGCCGTCGCGGTCGGCCTCGCCGGCTTTGAGCCGATGGCGCGCTGCGTCCTCGCGTGCGGCGAGGCGGTCGGTGTCCAGCCGGACAAGACGCTCGACCACGTCGAGGCGTCGGGCGCGCGGCAGCAGGCCGAGGGCGAGTGGCAGCGAGCGACGGCGGAGGTCGAGCCGCTGCGGCAGAAGCTGCAGGACACGTTTCTGAGCAGGACCAGCTGGCTCGGCCGCCGCAAGCCCGCCCTCGCCGCCTCGGCGTCCGAGATGGGCATCGACGAGGTGCGGGTCTGCCAGGTGTACGTGTACGGCCTCGCGTCGCGGCTGGCCGCGTGCGCGCCCGAGGCGGCGGCCTTTGCCGAGTCGGCGAACATGCGCGACGTCAACTCCCCGCTGCTCGGGTACGACGAGGCTCGGTGGGACCCGACGGCAGATCTCTGGCGGCGGATGGAGATGTGCGTGCACCGAGGGGCGGCCGCCGCGAGCACCGATCTCGACCGCGCATGGCGGCACGGCAAGGGGTAGGCGACAACACCGCAGAACACTGAACACCCATGTCCGACATCCTCCACCGCACGCGCTAAAGCCTAAACCGCGCGCCTCCGCTTTATTAATTAATTTAGTGTCACCAAAAATTGCTGACACTCTGCCTCGACCTGATGAGACCTCCTACGGCACACATGACACAACCTGAAACCGAGCACCTGCCAGGAGCCACCTCTCGAAGCCACCTCCTACTCGCACTCCATGTCGCCGTCCCCCCGCATCTTTTTGCTGCTCCGCGCTCCGCGCTTTCTCTCCCTTCTATTGGAAGTCGGGAGCCCAGAGAGTGGAAGTCAGCCACAGCGTAGACTCCCGTTCCCGGCCGCGCATCCGCGCGGTGGCTTATACCAGAGAGGAGGCGAGACCGGCGCCTTTGCCGCTCTCAGAGCTGCGGCACAGATCCGCCTTTCTTGGAGGCGCCAACAACAACAATCGCGAGGACACAGACGGTGGCGGCGCCGCCTGCGATGGCTGCTTTCTGCTTGCACTCATCCTTCTCCATGTCGTCAGGGCAGTACTCGTCCCACAGATCCTCCTCGGGCGGAGGCATCGTCGGCGGCGTGGGCGGCAGCGGCGGCGGCGACGGCGCAGCCAGCGCCTTCATGAAGATGACCTTGCTGCCGCCGCCGAAGAGGAAGCCGCCTCCTTCCTGCTCGCACGTCACCTTCTCCTCGCAGCCCTTAAAGTTGCCTTCCTTCACCAGGATGCGCATGCACTGCTCGCAGCCCGCCTGCGGGTCGCCGAAGATGCCCTCGACCGGCGATTCCATGCCGCAACCCGGGTTGTAGACGTACATGCCGGTGCCGCAGCCGACGCTCTCCTTCAGCTCGGGCGCGCCGGCGATGGCGAGCATCAGCGGGAGCATCATGGTTGGGGAAAGGAAAGGTGGCCAGGTCGCACTTGCGGCAAGGCAAGGCGCGCAGTCGCATTTCTTTTCTTTCCTCTTAATAGTGCGTGTCGTCATCATCTGTCCAGCGTCCACCCATACCGCGTTGGTGTCCAGTCCGAGCCTGGCTGTTCTTCACCTTTCTACCTACCTACCTACTAATAGTGCTCTGATCACCCGAATACCACGTTCGGATCGCTCCTCATCGCAAACCCTGAGAGAGATTTTTAGCAATACCAAACAAATCTAACACTCACACGTCATTTGGGGCCTGGAGCCCTGTTCACGCGCGCGCGAGACGTGCAGACAGGGTTGCCTCAGCAGTTCACCCTCGGGTATGTTCGTCAGAGCTACATTCACTGAAAAAGAAATAATACTTATTTGCCCCACACCTGGGTTCCGGCTCCGACCACGGATAGGGGGTCTGTTGACCACGACTCGCGCCAAAACGCCCTACCTACCTATCTATCCCCAGGCCGCGCAGCGAAGCGAAAAAAGACGAAAACACGGGCTACCTACCTGTTGCAGGGCCCTCTGGGGCGGTCAAAGCCGGACCTACCTACCTATTGCATAGGGTGTCAGCGAGGAAAACAGACCCCCAGGACTCTATCCCCGTACAGGCCAAGTCAGGTTTTTGCTCATGGTGCATTCACTCACACCACCGCAGTACAATCGATTGAGTCCGGGTTTTTTTATGCGTATGATTGTAAGGGCGTGGGGACCCGCCCCAGGACAGGCTCTGGCGTTCGATGGAGCGCTCTGGTGCCGAGGAGAGCCGCTGGCACGAGGTAGATGTGAAGCCAAGGCCGCCTTCGCATAGTCCGACTGCACCGCTGGATATGTGCGGCTGTCCACGGGCCTCCGCCGAGCAAAGACCACGAGGCTACTCACATATGCGGTAATTCGGAGTGTATTTGCGCCAGCCACATCCGCTGGCAGCCAAAGCCCGAGAATCGCGAGGATGTGATTTTCCACGCGAAGCCCTGCCGTGCGGGGACGGCACGAAAGAGCTGGTGAGGCAACGGAAAGAAGGTGCCACAGCGCTGATCACCTTTTAAATAGCGCTCTTGATGACAGGGCAGGCAGTTCCCGACGGGGGACACCCGCCCCGGCCCGCTGGAGTAACCGAATGTCCTGTGGGGATCGTGAGTGTAGCTAGCGTGCGGCAGTGTGGGAGATGCCCTCGGGTCGCGTTGAACGCAGGCCAAGTCAGGTTTTTGCTCATGGTGCATTCACTCACACCACCGCAGTACAATCGATTGAGTCCGGGTTTTTTTATGCGTATGATTGTAAGGGCGTGGGGACCCGCCCCAGGACAGGCTCTGGCGTTCGATGGAGCGCTCTGGTGCCGAGGAGAGCCGCTGGCACGAGGTAGATGTGAAGCCACGACGGGTCGATACAGCAGGCCGACCAGAGAGTGCAGAGTGAGCACTGCCCCTCTCCAAGATCGACTCCTGTGAAGAAGCCCGCCTAGGACCATCAAGGGGAGACCAGGTACACTTGACCCGCGCAAAGAGCTAGATGCAGCCGTACCCATTCTACGGCCTCAGAGCGTATGCCTTGCCGCCGGACGGTGGCGGTCGTGTCGGTGGTTGGGCCGTTTTGCACGACGGCTGTGGCGGCGCTCTGGAGGGGAGGGCGGCCATTTTCGGGTGGTGGATGGCCGGCTTTTGAGGTCTTGCAACCCTAGCTGTGACAGCTTCGGACAGCTCGCGCATTCCTAGGAACAGCGGGCCGGCTAGGGTTGAGGCCACACAGCCCGGGACATGACGAGGGTGGTGGAGGTCCGAAATCACGCCGCTATGCCTCGGCTCCAGCGAGGCCTCTCAGGCCCTAGCTCAGGTATATGCAGTAGCCTGAAGCAGGGAACACCCACCCCCCAGCACCAGTCTTCTAGGTGGAGGCGGGCCCGCTGGTATCGTCGGGAAGGTCGAGGAGGGTGGGTGGATGAGCGAGAACCTGACAAGGCCTGTAGGAATCCTAGGAGCCGGAACCCTGCAGAGAGTCGGGCTCGCGTCTTCCTCGGCCGCCACCCGCCACGGCTCTGCCGCCAGCCCGGGTGTTCAATATGCTCGCTGCCGTCCTCGCCACCGCCACGGGTCTGCTGCCCACCCCGCTGCACCGATACGCCGCCGCGCGGTCCTCGGCTCCGATGGCGAGCAGCTCGGACTACGACGTGAGGCTCGACGAGGTGGCCGAGCGCTCGAGCCGTCTTATCGCTGCGAAGGAGGAGGCGGGACTCTCCTTCGACGAGCTTGCGACGAAGCTCGGCCTGACCAACACCTACACTGCCCAGCTCTTCCTCGGCCAGGCTCAGCTCAAGGCGAATACGGCACCCAAGCTCAAGAAGGCGCTGCCTTCTGTCAGCGACGACGATGTGCAAGCGATGATGGCGCACTTTCCGATGCGTGGCTTTGACGAGAGGATCCTGCAGGAGCCAAACGTCTACCGCACGTACGAGGCGGTCACGCACTACGGCGAGGCGATCAAGCGGATCATCAACGAGGAGTGCGGCGACGGCATCATGTCGGCAATCGACTTTTACTGTGCCCACCCTCGCCTGCACTGTTCACGCCCACAGCCCTCGCCTGCACTCCCTCGCCTGCGCCACCAACCCCTGGTCGGAGCTCCGGCGGTGACTCCTGCCATCCCACGGCCGCGAAGGCGATGTCGGGACGACAACCGGCAAGGCGGGCGAGAAGCGCGTCGTCATCACATTCAACGGCAAGTTCCTGCCCTTCATCGAGCAGCAGGCCGCCGACAACACGGCTTCGAGTCCGAGGGACTAAGAGCGCGCGGACGGGCGATGTGTCTCTCAAATCGCGCGCTGGAAGCTGACCGGCTGTGGTCCGATCCGGGATCCCTGTCCCACGGTGCGCGCACGAGACGCGCCACCGTACAGAGTATACACCCCGGCGGCACGAACGAAGCGGTTTACTCCCCAGACGCCGAGAGAGCTGTGTCCCTGCAGAGCCGTTTATTTATTGTCAAATGTGCCTCAACGAAAGGAGGTGTGTCTATAGACTGACTGACTGTGACTGCCTCAACGAAAAGTCCGGATGGAGCGGATGCGCTCTAGGATCCTCTCGACTCGTGTTTACTAATGTGTAAAATAAATAAATAAAAACGGACACCTCTCTTACTCTACTGTGAGATGGGTAAAAAGGAACAGGTCCCCGCCCTTACTACCCGTTGCCGCTCCCTCGCCATCGCCCGGTGACACCGCCGCCGCTTCAACGCCCCGCCGCCCGGCCCGTCGCCGCCGCTGCCGCTGCTTGCTCAGGCGCTGCACTTCTGTGGATGGCTCCTCCCACAGCGACAGCGGGCAGTCGTGCAGCGCGTCGAGGTAGTGGTGGCAGAGCACGATGCAGTGGCTCGCCAGCAGAGCGCCGCCGCCAAGCGATGCGGCGAGCACACGCCCTCCTCCCCCCGCGGTGGCGCCGATGCGCCACGCAGCCTCAACCTCCTCACCGGTCAGCCCGCGGTCGTCACCCAAAACAATGACGCAATCGTCGAGCCGCAGCGGGCCGCGCTGCCCCTCCGCGCTCGCAGCCTCGCCCCCAGACTCCTCCTCCTCCGCCTCCCCTGTCTCCTCCGCGAGGCGCTGCAGCACCGCCGCGAGGGGGGGCGCGCCCTGCAGCAGCAGCAGCAGCGGCGCGGCGATGCGGCTGCGGCGGGGAGGCGCGCGCGCGAGGGTCAGCGCCTCTTCCAGCGCCTCCTCGAAGCCCCCCTCGGCCAGCCGGAAGCCGCGCAGCTCGCGAGGGCGGGCCGCGTGTGGGGCCGGCTCGCCGTCGGCCAGGTAGTCGATCGCGGCGCGCAGCCGGTGCGCGGTCTCTGCCTCGCAAGGGTGTATGCCGCGGGCGAGGCCGCCGGTGACGCAGAGGAAGCTGGGCCGCTCCATGCCGAGGAAGGGCAGGCAGAGCTCGGTGTTGTGCCGCAGCCGCTGCGACGAGACGAGGGCCGAGGAGACAAGCCGCGCGGCGAGGTCGATCCGCCTACTCCGTCAGTGGTGAGTACGCGCACACATTGGCACTGGCACTGAGCCGTCGGCGGCGAGGCCGGCCCGCCCGTCGCGGAGGCTACTGTCCGGGTCGAAGTCGAGGCTCGCGCGGTGGAGAGGGACGACAAAGCGGCGGACAAAGCAGGCCGGGCCGCAGCGCAGGAACTGGTCGTCGCGCGCCGTGCTACCGCCAAAGGAGCATGCGGCCGCAAGATGGCCTCGCTCGCCGCAAAAGTTGCAGCGCGTCTGCGGGCACTGACGGACGAGGTGGCCCGTCGACCCGCACGTGTAGCAGACCCGCGCCTCTCCCTTTGCCACACGGCGAGCGAGTGCACGATCCCTGGCACAGCAGCGGCACGGTGTGCGGAGGATGCGCTCCGTCACCTTGCAGACGTCGAGCGTGTCGTCGAGCCGTCCATGCCCGACGCTGATGACGTGCCCTCCAACCGTCACCTCGGCTGCGCACAGGCAATGGGCATTCGAGCAGAAGCGAGCACCGGGGTGAGCGTGCGCGGTGAGGCTGGCGGCGGCGTCGTGTACGCGCAGCTGACGAAGCAGCGCTGCAGTCGCCTTGGCTGCAGCGACGGCGTCGGTGTCGGCATCGACCTCGGCGGAGGTCCTCGTGGCGCTATCTCCCATCGACCTCGGCGGAAAGCATGCCCCGGGGGCATGCTTGCACAACTGTTGTAGAAAAAAGAATTTGCCCTGGTCGCTCGCACGACACTAGGCCCTTGGGTTGTCTGTTTTCTTTCTTTCTTTTTAGGCTCGGGACTGGCGCGCACTGGCACTAACACTTCGACTCTGCGAAAAAGAAAAAGGAGGATGTTAAGCGCCGGCGACGGCTCCCGACGCCGAACGCCGCCGCCCAAGAGACGACGCCGTGGCGGGGCGGCTTACGGGAGCGGAGGACAGCCGCGACGCGCTGTGGGGCCGGGAGAAGCCCGGGAGTTGCGAGTGTGCGCCGCTTGCGCCGCCTGTGAGCCGCTCGATGTGCGCCTATTATTGGGCGCGGTCCTCGATCTACTCGTCCCGCTCGTTGGCCTGCTCTCCTCGCAGACGCGTGCAGCGCGGCTCAGCGCGGCAGGCGCTCTGGTGCACGCCAGCCGCGACGAGGCGACGAACTGCACCAAGCTTCGCGAGGCGGGCGCCGTGGCCGCGCTCATGTCGCTCCTCGAGGAGGAGGCTGCAGCCGACGGCGGGGGGGAGCTCGAGATGCAGTCACGGGCCGCGTGGTGCCTCGCTAACATTGCAGCCGATCCTGCCGCCGCCGCCCAGCTTGGCACCGTCCGTACGGGGTACACGCCACTGCTGCACCTCCTTCGCAGCGAGAAGGAGCAGCTGCAGCGGCCAGCTGCAGCTTGCCTCTTCAATGCCACGATCAGCGACGGGAACGCCCCCGCCAGCCTCTTGCAGGTCGGGGCGCTGACGGTGCTCATTAGCGTTGCTGGCCAGCCCGGGGCCAATGGTGACGTCGCTGCTTGGGCTGCGGGCGCTATCCTAAACATGGCCCACCGCGGGTCAGGAGGCTTGCTCTGGGACGAGCTCCCGTCCGACGCGGGCCTTTTGCAGGTCCTGCTTGAGCGCCTCCGCCCGGGCGAGGAGCTGCAGAATGCGAATGCCGCCGGCGCTCTGGGCAACTTGTGCGCGCACTCGGAGGCGGCTCGCCTTCACGCCATCGAGGCTGACGCCGTGGCGTCACTTGTCGCGCTGCTCGATACGTCACCGGTGTCTGGCTTTGCGGCGGGCGCGCTCGCGTCCATCCTCGTGGAGGAGGTGGGGCGGCAAGCCCTAGTGCTGGCCAGTGGAGTTGCCCCGTTGGTCGAGATTCTGGAGTCGGAGGATAGGGACACCGCCGCAGCGGCTGCAGTGGCACTGCTCAACGCCACCGCACACCATCCTGCGTGTGAGCTGTTGCTCGAGGCAGGCGGGATCCCGGCGCTGCTCTCGTGCCTCTCCACAGCCACGCCCTCTGTGCGCCAGCCCCTCAGCCCCTCAGGCCCTCAGGCGTGTTGGCCGTTCCACCGATAACGACGTGGCGATAGGTGCGGGAGCCGGCGGCCGGTGCGCTGCTCAACGCAGCGGCCGACCCGAAATGCGCGGAGGCCATTCGCGATGGCGAGGTGGAGACGATGAGACGGGGCGGAGACGACCCCGTGCAGGCCCTGTCCTTGCTGGGCGAGCTCCTCCAGCAGGTCGAGGCGGGGCCCTTGCTGCGAGGGCGCGTGGCGGGCGTCCTCTTCAACTGCGCGGCTTGCAGCCCCGAGAGCAGGAGCGCGCTCCTCGAGACAGGCGTCGTGTTTGGTGCCGTCGAGCTCTTGCACGAGCTCACTTCGGACGCTGTCGATGCCAAGGGCGTGAGCACTTGGGTCCGCGCGATGGGCGCGGACGCCACAGCCGAGCAGCGCGAGCGTTTGGTCGCCAACACGATTGGCATCGTGCTGAACGCATCTCTCAATCCGGCAGCGAAGCAGGAGGTGCTGCGTGGCGACGGCCTGACGCCACTCCTTGCTGCCGTCTCCTCTAGCCTCAGCAGCAATCCTTCTCTGGCGACCCTTGCCGCCACAGCCATTGCCTACATCAGCGACCGCGCCGAACACCGCCCTGGTTCGCCCGGCTCGGCCGCACGTGCCGCGGACAGCCCGACGCGAAACACGTTCCGCAAGCGCCACTTCCACGCGCCCGACTATGGCGGCGGCTGCCCGGCGGACGACGAGGCGGAGGAGACTCCCGGCGCACGGCCGATCTCGGTCTTCGGGCGCATGCCCGAGGCTAAAATCTCGGCGACGCACGACTCGTCTCTAAAGGGCCCGCGCGTTACATCGGAGCCGGGCGAGGTCTTCGCACGCCGGCAGGAGGCATTGGCACGGCCCGTCTCCTCCGAGGAGGAGGTGCCGTCGCCGCTGCCATCTCCGCTGCCTTCGCCGCGAGAGGACTGATGCGAGATGGCATGTGGAGAGCTAGGTGGAAGGTGGAGAGAGAGGACCGCGCCACCTGCTGTGTGGTACCGTCTACTAGGCGGGGTATCAGCTGCCTCTGGAAGGCACCGAGAGGTACAAATGGCGCAAATGGTCAAATCAAGGGTTTGTAACGCGATCTGAAGATCTCAGATGATCTGTGCCACAGTGAAATGGAACTAGCCCTCGGGCGTCGGGGCGGTTTTCTTTTTTGTACAACACATAGTGCGCGCCAAGTCCAAAAAAGGCACAGGGGCACGCGCGCTCTGTGACATGCATGTGCGCGCGGCGCCGCAGACCGCGGCAGACCCGCAGACCAGACGCAGAGCCCAGTGGCTGCCCAGAGAGAGAGACCAGACCAGACAGGCCGAGAGTCCACGACGCGCACATGGCAGAGCGTGGGAGCCGAGAACGCGAGAGTACGCGCGGCCACCGCCACGGCCAACTAGTGGAGAGCGAATGCACGCCCCCGCCTGGCCAAAGGGTAGGAGAGAGAAGAGAGTACGCGCGGCCACCGCCACGGCCAACTAGTGGAGAGCGAATGCACGCCCCCGCCTGGCCAAAGGGTACTAGGGTAGGAGAGAGAAGAGAGTACGGGCGGTGGTGTCCGCAGCATGCGGATGTCACGGCGACGAAGGCGAGATCTCGGAGGAGCGCCGGCATCGACGGCTCTCAAGGCAGCGTCGGCTCTACGGTGACGATGGTCCACGCGTTCCCGTCGAGGGTGAACGTCTCGAGCGTGCCCACCGCCTGAGTGCATCGTGCGGCGGCAACATGAGGTCTCCACACGCGCGCCTCTAGGTATTTGAGGTTTGCGCTGCCCCCCCCCCCCCCCCCTCCACTCCCCAACCCACTAACCCACTAAGGTCAGGTCCTGGGCGGGCGGCGGACTGACCTGCATGTGGGTGAGAGGCGGGAAGAGGATCTCCTCCTCGGCGGGGAAAGCCGAGAGCCACTTAACGCCCACACCGCGCTTGACGGCACTCGACGTCGCGATGCGCAGGATCACGGACGTCGTGCTAATCGAGTACTCAACTGCGACCTGGAGCGTGCCGGGAGGGGGGAGGGCCAGTGAGGGCTAGGCCGAGGGCAACGAAAAAAGTTGCTTTGGGGCGGGCCTTGAGGTCCGCTGTGGTGCTCATGGGCGCGATCTCGACGCCGCCCTCGTTCAGGAAGTTGGGCGGCAGCTCGACCGACTTCATGCCTCGAAAGAGGTCCATCGGCTGGTTCGCGTCTGCCTGCATCGCTTCGGCGGCGCCGAGCTTCTTGCACGCCTCCTCGACGAGCGTCACGATCATAGGCAGCGGGTGCGGCTTGCCCGCCTTGCGCCGCTCCATGTCGCGCAGTGGGTCGTTGATGTGGGCGAATGCGGCGGTGGTGTAGAGGCGGAGCGCAGCGACGTGCTCGATCTTTACACCCGACTTCTGGACGCGCTCGTCGTCGAAGAAGTCGGCGAGGCGCTTGCCGCCAACGCCGCGGCCGTTGACCCACTTGATGCGCTCTGGCAACAGCTGGCCGTTAGCGTCGCAATCGCGCATCAACCCGTGCTGGAAGTGGATGCTGCTCGCGCCCGCCTCCGAGTCAAGCACGTACGCGAGGCACTCGGAGAGCTCCTCCCCGGCGGTGCCGTGGAAGCCGCCCGGCTCCTGGCCGGCGGCTGACGCGGCGAAGGCGGCCACCTCCTCGCGCATGCCATCGAGGCCCTTGAGCTTGCGGAGCAGGACGACCTTCTCGTCGACGCACATGAAGTTGGTGATGCCGCGCCGGTTTTCGGCGGCGCCGACGTAGGTGAGCTGCTTGGGCGTTGCGATGTTCATCTTCTCGTAGTCGTGCGCCGCCTCGGAGATGCTCGGGTCGCGCTCCAAGATTGTGGAAACCCTCGGCTCGATGGCGCCCCTGCGATGCTGATCAACCGCGGAGACGCCTCGCCGGGCTTGCCCCTGGGCTGCTGTGCGGCGGCGGCAAATCATGTACACGACGCCTAACATAAGGAGACATGCCAGGAAGCCACCGACCGCCCCCGCGATGACGGGAATGCTTGCCCCCCCTGAGCTTGCCCCCTCATCGTTCGGCGAGCGCGTGGAAGTAATCGACGGCGCAGAGGGGGGGGAGGCGGGCGGCGACAGCGGCGGCGGCGAGGCGGAGGGAGGAGGCGGAGACGGTGAGGCGGAGGGAGGCGGCGGAGACGGTGAGGCGGAGGGAGGCGGCGGAGACGGTGAGGCGGAGGGCGGCGGCGGCGGCGGCGGCGAGGGAGGCGGCGGCGAGGGCGAAGCCGAGGGCGGCGGCGGCGAGGGCGAGGCGGAGGGGGGCGGCGGCGGCGGCGGCGGCGAGGGAGGCGGCGGCGAGGGCGAAGCCGAGGGCGGCGGCGGCGAGGGCGAGGCGGAGGGCGGCGGCGGCAGCGGCGGCGAGGGAGGCGGCGGCGAGGGCGAAGCCGAGGGCGGAGGCGGCGAGGGCGAGGCGGAGGGGGGCGGCGGCGGCGGCGGCGGCGAGGGAGGCGGCGGCGAGGGCGAAGCCGAGGGAGGCGGCGGCGAGGGCGAAGCCGAGGGCGGCGGCGGCGAGGGCGAGGCGGAGGGCGGCGGCGGCGGCGGCGATGTGGGAGGGCGAGGCGGTTGCGACGGCGGCGACGGCGGGCACGCAAACGAGCTCCAGTCGTAGGCGTCGGGCCACGCGCTCGTCTGCTTCACAAAGCTGGCGTAGATGAGCGCCTTGTTGCAGTCACTGAGGGAGGTGGCGCGGTCGAACATCTCGACCATATTGGTGACCGCCGACGTGTCCCACGACCCGATGTCCTGGTCGAAGGAGGCGGCGTCTCGGAACATGCCCACCATCACGGTGACCGCCGACGTTACCCACGGCCCGATGTTCTGGTTGAAGGAGGAGGCGAGTGCGAACATGCCGCTCATGTCGGTGGCCGCCAACACGTCCCACGACCCGATGTCCTGGTCGAAGGCGATGGCGTTCCAGAACATGCCGCTCATAATGGTGACCGCCGACACGTTCCACGACCCGATGTCCTGGTCGAAGGAGGAGGCGCCGCCGAACATGGAGTTCATGGTGGTCACAGCCGATGTGTCCCAGGACCCGATGTCCTGGTTGAAGGAGGAGGCACCATAAAACGTCGCCCACATGCGAGTTACAGCCGACGTGTCCCACGACCCGATGTCCTGGTCGAAGGAGGCGGCGCCTTGGAACATGCACAGCATCTCGGTGACCCCCGACGTAACCCACGGCCCGATGTTCTGGTTGAAGGCGGAGGCGCCTCTGAACGTATTGCTCATGTCTCTGACCGCCGACACGTTCCAAGCCGAGATGTCTGGGTTGCACGTTTCCTTGCCTGTCGGAGACGAGCCCACGTATACATTCGGGCACCACGACTCAGCGCAGAACAGACCCGCTATGTCCGTGATGGCCCCAACGTCCCACCCCGAAATGTGGCCATACCGTGCGAGGGCCGCCGACTCGTCGGTGCACCACAGGTTGACCGCGGCCCTGAGGTCGGCCGTGGACGAAAATGAGGCATAGGGCATAGCTGACGCCGCGCAGGCGCGAGCTGGCGGGCGGGCCGAAGGGGAACAGGTGTTTGATGGTGAAGGCGGGCAAAAGCTAGCCAGACGCCGTTGAAAGTCAGGCACTTTTTCACAGGTAAAGTACTCCACTTTGGTGAGAGAGAGAGAGAGAGAGAGAGTCTCTCTCTCTCCACTTTGGTTAAGGCAAGCTTGACCGTATTAAGGCTGACCTTACCTTACCTTACCTCTCCAGGCATTTGGAGCACTTGGAGTGCAGTCATTAACCGCACATCCAGGGCCGGGGAGCTAAGAAGCGCACCCAGCGAGCCGGATGATCGGCATCGGGCTACGGGCTAGAGAGCCCTGACCCCTAGGGGGGGTGCGCGTTCGCAGGGAAAGGGCCGTAAAACACGGGTCTCCGAGGGTTGGCTCCGTGTACCGGGTTTCCCCTTAACTTCAGAACGCCCCCTCTACTCGGAGCTAGCTAGTAGACACGACACTGTATACCACGCACGTACACAGGCCCTCACTCAGCATCCCGTCTCTCAGGGTTCCACCGCCCGCCTTCTCGGGGCTCCGATTCTCAGTGATACGCTCTTTTATTCGCCAGCCGAGCGTCGTGTGACGGCCGCTGTAGCCGTTTCTGATGTCTCTTCTTCGGCCATGGTCCCGCTCCCGCCTCACCTCCGACTGGTACTGCCGCCTCCGAGAGCGTCGACTGCCCCTGGTCGGCGAGTCGCGCCCGCATCCGCGGCCTCCCTATCGTCCTCGGCTCGCCCCTCCCCTCCGCTGGCCCCTCATCGAGCTCGGGGAGGCGTGGCCCTCCTTGATCATCGCAGATCCCGGTGGTCCGGCTGCCGCCGCGACGGGTCTACCCCTGGTGAGCTCGTATGTCCCGACCCCACTCGCAGGGGCCGAGTTATAGCTCAACTCTCACCCCCTCCGACAGTTGACTCCAGGTCTCACCCGGGGCCCTCCGGTCCCGGCCTTCCAGTTCGCTGGGATCTCCCCACGGCATCCCCCCCCTCGGTCCCCTCCCTCGGGTTTTCCAGCCTCCGGCGGGGCGGCTCCAGGTCCCCCAGGTCCCGTGCTCCCGTGCGGGTCCGTACGGTGACGGCCACGCCGGCGGCGGGGGCGGAGGCGGCGGTGGGGGGGGCGGGTACGGTGGCGGCACTGGCGGCCGCACCGCCTGGTGTGGAGCCTCGGGGGCGGCCCCACGACCCTGCGGCCTCTCCAGCCGCGGCTCCACGCGCCGATCGTCCACCGCACTCCGGGGGGGGGATCTAACCCTTGCTTGCCCCCGAGGAGGGAGGGGGGCAGGGCCCGGGCTCGCCGCTGGCCTCGCCTCTCCTCCCCCTCGCACTCCGCTAGGTCGCAGGCTGTCTATCAGTCGCGTCGCTTCCTCGTTCACCCGATCTCCCTCGATCCGCTCCCGCACTGCCCGAATGTCGAAGGCCGAGTTGTGTTCAGACAGCGGGCCCGCCGATGCCACTCGCTTCTTCACACAGCAGGCGTATGCCATCATCGCCTGCCCCCCCGACTGTGTCGGTCCTGGTGCAATGTCGTT
>NW_005200087.1:70539-86559 GCF_000372725.1 Emiliania huxleyi CCMP1516 | reverse complement strand
GGCGCGGCCTCCTTCTCCTGGCTGCGGCACCGCAGCTCCGCCGCAGTCTCGGCCTCGCGCGCCGCCGCCTTGAGCCGCCGCACCTCCGTGCAGAGCCGCCCAGTCTCCTGCCGCTCCGCCTGCAGCGCTGCGTCGAGCTTCGCGTACGCCGCGGCGGAGCGCCGCCGCTCGTCGGCGAGCGCGGCGTCGACGGCGGCCTGCTGGCGGCGCGCCGCCAGCTCGAGCTCGACACGCCGCTCGTCGGCGAGCGCCTCGCTCAGCTGCCGCCGCCGCCGCTCATAGTTGAGGAGCAGCGACACCTGCCGGAGCTGCGACGTGCCGCGCCCACGCGGCGGAGGCGCGCCGCGCACCTCGGCGGCGATCAAGCCGAGGACGTCGCGGCAGCCCTCCAAGAGGTGGACGGCGCTGTCGGCGCCGAGGCGCGGGTGCAAACCCTCGGCAAACGCGCGCAGCTGCGCCGTCACGTCGAGCTCGGCATCGAGCGAGGACGCGCCGCCGCCGCCGCCGCCGCCGCCGCCGCCCGTGTCGGCCGCGTCCGAAAGGGTCTGGAGAGGAACGTGCGCCTGCCGCACGAGTTGGTCGAGTTCGCGGTCGGCCTCCGCCGGGTCCTTCCGGCGAGAAACGGCCGTCGAGCGCCGCTTAAGCGCGCGCTCCACGTCCGCCTTGTACGCGGTCATCCGGCGCTTGTACTTCACGAAGTTCGCCTTGGTCTCCGGCGTGGCCAGCGCCGGGAGCGCCCGCGTCGGCGCGAGCGACTCGTGCCCGGCCATCGCCTCGACCCACCTGGTAAAGATGAGACCCGCATCGCCGGCGCCGCCCCCGCCGCTGGCATATTTGCCGGCCAGGCCGACGAGGGCGTAGGCGTCGATGAGGAGCAGGCCGCCCACGGGCCTCGCCAGGGCCGCGGCGGGCCCTGGCGACCCCTCGAGGGACGCCAGGGTGGACAGGGCCTCTGCCCTAGCAGGTTCTGAAAAGAGAGCGGTCGCCTCGCCGATGCCGCGGAGCTTCTCCTTGGAGGTGTGGAGGTCCTCAGGGGTCGCGACCTGCGCATGGCTCGTCGGGAATGGTCACCAGCGTCGTGTGCGACCTCTCTCCGGAGGCGTGCGACCGAAGGGAGAGCGGTGAGGCGAGGCTGAAGTCACAGCTGAAGCAACTGGATTTCAGTTGCTGACAGTTGTGGGCGATCCCGCGCGAACTGACGGCAGGTAAGCCGGCAGGTGGGGGGCGGGGGTGTGCCGGGTGGATCCCCAAGCGGGCGAGCCGGGCCCATGCATAGTTCGCGCGCGGGGGGCGCGCGAGCATGGGAAAGACGCACCTCCATCGTGCTTGCTACCGGCGCTTTTTTGGCCGTTGGCACCATCGTTGATGACTTGATTGCGCGGGAGTCGAATCCCAAATTCTCTCCGCTCGAGAGGGAATTTAATTGTTTTGGGGGATTCCGACCGACCTAGATTGCGCGATTCGCGATGCGATTTTGCGCGCGTGTCGAGCGCTCTCTCGAGGCCCGCTCCGTCGCGCCGCCGTGTTATAACATAAAGGATACACTCACGCTTCTTCATTTGGAGCAGCACCATCCATCACTACGTATGTGTGCGGGCTAGGTAACCGCCTGTGATGCTCTATCTATAAGCGCTCTTGCAGCCGATGTGTCATGTGAGGTCCCACAGCACGCACGGCCTTCCGCTCGCCCGCCTGCGCCCGCCGTCGCTCTGTGGAAAGAAACGAGCTCCCCCTCGACGCATCAGCAGCGCCGCCGATCGCAGCCCCGCTCACTGGACGGCACATTCCCCCTTTTTGCCGCCCTTGGGCTTCTTGCCGCCCGCCTGATCGTGCTCCTGCATCGACGCCTCCCACGCACCGCGCAGGCACGCTTTGACCTCGCCCGTCACGTGGCCCTGCTGGACGAGTGAGGCGGAGGTGTCGAGCCCGATGTGCGCGTACGACGGCGTCTTCAGATTCCGCTTGTAGATGTACCAGAACGCGTCCCACACCTCCCCGTCGGCGCCCCACTCGTACTCGCACAGACCATGCGCCCGCGTCGCCTCGCGGTAGAGCGCCATGCTCGACGGCGCGCACCAGATGATGTTGATGTAGTCCACCGGCCCGCTCCCCTCCACCAGCCGCCGCGTCTGCTTCGGCGTCGAGTTGGCCCACAGCCAGTCGCGAACGTGGCCCACGATCTGCAGGTGGACGGGGCCGCACTGCGAGCCGCGCAGCACGACGACGGCCGTGCACTGCAGCAGGTGGTGGTCCGGCCCGAGCACCACGACCTTGATTGGGACCTTGTTCCTCTTGCGGATTTTGAAGGTTGGCGGGGGCGGTATCGTCTGCGCCCAGTCCGCCGTCAGGTAGACGAAAACGCGCCCGTCCTTCACGCCATCGTCCTGAACCGCCTGCGGGGCCCCGCCCTGCCAGTGGCGGTTCATGTCGCCGCTCGTCTGCTCCATGGCACTTGGCGGCGGCGGAATGCGGGCGCCCAAAGGTGCGCGCCACAGGTGCGGTGTTTTCTTGCGGGGGTACGGGTGTTCCAGAGCGCAGAGGCCAGAGGGGGGTTTTCTTCTTGAGGGGGTACGCCACACGGCACACCGCACACGCAAAACACAAAGTTGTTTGGTATTGCCACCCCCAGACTTTTCTTCATATCTGGGGCCTCCGGCGCCAGTGCGAAGTCTAGTCGCCCTAAACCACCAGCCGATGAGCGACTCCCGGAGCGAGTCCCCGAGCAAGCGCGTGCGGATCGAACCGGCACCACCGCCTCAACCGGCAGGCACCTTTATGGCGCGCGCCGCCACTCCCTCGGCCTGCCCCAACAAGCGTCGACAAAACACTGATACACAGCCACTCACAGAGACCAAACCTGCACTCAGAACAGCGCCAAAACGAGCGAACACGCGCCCACCAACCACACGCAACAGAGCATAGCACAAAATCCGACGCGCGCACTCGCGACGCAGCGCAGCGCAGAAGCTGACGCTGACGCTGACGCTGCGCTGCGCTCGCTCGCTTGCTGCACGGCACGCGCTCCGCACACGCACGCGCGTGCGCTCGCGCGCTACGCGTTCGCTCCGCGAAGGACACCCACGACCCGAACCCGAGACTCCCCACAAAACAAGAGCCCCTCGAACCGATAGAACCCAACTCATGCACAACCACCTCTACAGCTGCTCATATAGCCGCGAATTTCTGCCATAGGGAATGCAGGCTGCGATGGGCGAGTCCCTCCCGTACGTGGAAAAGGCGCTGATGATCGAGACGACCCACATGAACAACACCCACGTGGGGACCGTTGTGGAGTGCATGACGCTCGACATGGAGTACGAGGGGGCAAAATTCAACTTGCACCAAAACCGCAACACCTACTACCTCTCAAGCTCGGACGAAATGGTCGACTTCGACGCGATGCTGACCCGCTTTGCGTCGCCGGGCATCCCACTGCCCATCAGCGACGGCTTCGTCGCCACCTACCTCGACGGTGCGGAGAAGAAACCCCTCCCCTGCCTAAATAAAGAAATATCCCTCACCCCCCCCCCCCCTCTCCGTCCTACGACCCTCACAGGCGACCGGTGCAACATACCCCCCGGCGCCAAGATCACGATGAATGTGGTCGACCTCACCATGGCGCTAAAGGAGAAGACCAAGGAGGTCACCAAATCCAAGGACAAGAACAAGGTCCACTTCCGCGTCGAGATTATGCCGCAGTCGACCCTCCTCGCCGAGTCTGTGGACGAGGCCGAGATGACGCGCACCATGCGCAACCTCTTCCAGGCGCCGCGGGGGACGACCCTCGAGATCGATGTCCGGAAGGCGGTCCAAAAGGCCTTCGAGGGATTCTCGTTCAACATCACTGCGATGAGCTTCTATGTTGACATCACGGTCAAGCGGGACGACGAGTCGAAGGCCCTATAGCGGCCCACCCACAACTCTTCCCTACCGACCAAAGACAGAATCCCCCCCTTCCCCCCCCCCCCGAAGCAGCATCCCATCTGCATGATCAAGCCGCGCGCGGACTGCCAGACGACCTCCGGCGCGGCCATCCGCATCGAGCCCATTTCCGGCATCCGAGGCAAGCCCGCGATGGCGTGGCAGCACGACGAGAGCCACTCGGCGGCGAGCAACACGCTCCTGGGCTTCACACCCACGCCGCCCCCCCCGCCCGACGTCCCCATGCACGTCTGGGCGCGCCCTCTCGTGACCGCGATTCAGGAAGTCTGCTTCGCCTCGGGCCGCATCATGATGCCGTACTCGAAGGGCCTCGACGGCGCGGCCCCGGGCACCAAGCTGTTCGGGTGCCACACCAAGGCACAGACCCCCCTTCTTCCCCACCCTTCCTCCCGCCCTTGACTGCTCCACCAATCCACCAAACAGGTCCAATTCGACGCCCTGCACGACGTCCTCATCCACAACCCCAAGGGCCTCCCCGCGATCACCAAGGCGGACGGCCGCATCCACGTGGCGGACAAGGACGGCCGCTCCTGGCAGTTTGACCTCTTCTCCCGCCGCGAGTCCATCTTCTGCTCCAAGCACGAGTCGCAGCAGACCGCACAAAAGAAATCACAGAAAAAGAAAACCACTCCGGAATATAGGTGCCTCAAGCTGCCTCCATTCGCGAGGTTCAACGGCGTCGTCGCGCACCACATCACGCAGCTGCAGCAACAAGGGCTGGTGGGGGACTTGAGCCGAGTTTGGTGCGACTGCCGCTCGCTCAGCGGCCCCCCACCCGGCCCCTCGACCGCAAACAAGTCCGCGGAGGAGACGGCAGCCCTGCGCAACCGCCTCGTCGAAGCGCGAGAGAAGCGGAAGCGAGAGCGGGAGGAAGCGGAAAAGGCCTACGCGAAGCGCCGCGGCTCCACCTCCGCCGACAACGCATAGGGCCTAGTGATGCTGCTACACAAGCGCCACCCTCTTCCGAGCCACCTAATCCCGTTTAACATCCAGCGACCGTCCCCACTAGGCAACCCCTTCGTGATGAGAGGGGAGAGCGAGAGAGACCTCGTGGTCGAAGGATTCGGACAGGTGCTGGAAGGCCGACGCGCACCAGCGGCAGTAGCAGCAGACCACAATCCGCCACTCCTAGTCCATGCATCATCGGCACTAGCCACGCCGGACAAGAGATCATACTAGAAAAGCTGAAGAAAATGTATTGCGAGATAGCAAAGTAAGGCTCATGGTCTAGTGGTTCGGGGACCAACATTCTGTCTAAAGGCCCGGGTTCGGGTTTATCTCGGACATGTTTTTGGCCACACAAAGAAGTCATTTTGTTGACACAAAAGAGAAACGATTTATCACCTTGACAAACAGCGACGACCAGCAGCACCGACCTAGAGCAGCGTCCTGCCGAGTGTGTGTAGCACCGACGCAGACGCACCCCAGGCACTACACTACGACGGCTAGGCAGACCTCACCAGTCCGATAAGGATCAACTGGAAGGTTGAACCTCGAGCTTAGACAGAACGGGCGCGACAGACTCCAGGGGAGATCGCGCTCTACTCGGGGCACCAAGGAGGAAAACCGAAACCGTTTGGGTGCCCCACAACAACTCAAACGCCACAACCTAAGCGCCACACCTCCCCCCCACGTCCCCCCCCCCTTGGGGACGTAGCGCACGCCCTTGCTCGGAGAGAGTGGGGGGGGAGGGGGGGTGGGGGAATAGGAGGAGCCAACGAGCTCGGAGTAAGGTCCACAGTAGAGAGGCCGGCATTTAAGGCGTAACTTCACCCTCGCTCACCTCGAGTATATCTAGGCGCCCTGGTGCAGTCGGTCTTCGGATCAGCGGCCAGCTTCCCATCTAGGGCAGGGAACCCCCAGCGACGCTAGTGTGGCCTACGGTAGCCATAGCTTGTACGCGATCCCGGGGCAGGGGGGTGTGGACTCTGGAGCTCCAAGAGAGGATCGAGAGAGGAAGGGAGATTGGTGTGCCGGTTTTTTGAGCTAGCAATTTTTTTTTTGGTATTGCCACCTGTAACATCACATAAAGGTATTGCTAAAAATCTCTCTCACACGCAAACACAAATCTCTCTCCCACACGCACCGACCCTTCACACATTCACATAAACGCCGACCCTTCCACGAACCGAAAGGCTGTGCCCGGGGAAGGCATTTAGAGATGACGGTGTCCAGTCCGAGCCTGGCTGTTCTTCACCTTCCTACCTAACCTAGATGATAAACAGACAACAAGCGAACCGAAAAATATTCCTCCGCGCCCCCGGGTAGGTTTCTCGAGAGAAGTAGCCGCGGCCGCACCCTGACAAGCCGACACGGAGCAGCAGAGTAGGAGAGCCGTCGCAGGCTTCCGCCGCCGGCCGAGCGTGTCGCTCACGCCGGGTACACGAGCGGCGCCTTTGCCCAGGGCGGCTTCTCCCTCGCGAGCACCGCCTTCATGCCGGCGGCGCACTCGTCCGTCAGCCGCACGCGGGCGAGCTCTGCGGCGGTGTAGCGGAGGATCTCGTCGCTCCCGCGCGGCGCCGCCGCAACCTCCCGCACGAGCGCCTTGGCCGCCGCCGCCGCGCCCGGCGCCGCCGACTGCGCCGCCGCCAGGATGCGGTCCGCGGCGGCGCGCAGGTCTGCATCCGTGACGACGACCTCATCGACGAGGCCGAGGTCGCGCGCCTGCTCGGCGCGCAGTGTCTCGCCCGTCATGAAGAGCCGCCGCGCGCGCGCCGCCCCCACCCTCCCCACCACGTACGGCGAGATGGTCGCCGGGATGACGCCGAGCTTCACCTCGGACAGCGCGACCGATGCCGCGTGCTTGATGACGACGTAGTCGCAGACGCAGAGCAGGCCCACGCCGCCGCCCATGGCGGTGCCATTGGCGAGCGCCACCACGTACACGGGAAGCTCGTCCAGCTCGCGAAGCAGCTTTGCGAACGCGACCGCCGACTCATCGTTCTTGTTCGACTGGTTGTCGGCTCCGTTGCCGCTGCTCTCCTCCGCCGCCGCCGCCGCCATCCGCTGGAAGCCCTTGGGGTCGCCTCCCGCGCAGAACATCGGGCCGTTGCCCGTCAGGAAGACCACGCGCAGGGCGGGCGACGCCTTGATCCGTGCCACGGCTATCTGGAGCCCGAGCGTGAGGCGCTCATCGAGTGCGTTCCTCTCCTGCGGACGGTTGAGCGTGATGACCGCGACGTGCTCGTTGGCCTCGTACCGCAGCTCGGCGGGCAGCTTCATGTCCATCTGTGCCGGTCGCCCCTGACGTCGGGTTGTGCTGAAGGCCTTCGATGCGGCTTTTAGCGGGCAGCGGTGGAGCGAGCAATAGCCGATTTGCGCCGCAGGCGCTCAGCGCCGCAGGCGTTGACAAGCACCCCCTCCCTCCCCCAAAAGCCGCAGGGGGTTCTGCTCAAAGCTCTACACACAAGTCTGGCACTGAAACACAGTCCCATGTGGACGAGAAGACCCACGCAGGCACGTGCAAGGAATGGCGTTGACACCCTGGAATGTGGTGCGCACCCAGACGACTCCCAGACACAGGAGGGCCACAGAACGGAACGTGATACGTTGGTGCGTAATAGATAGGGAGCGTGCCGCCTTCACGACACGTGCCGCAGGCAGCGCCGCTCGGAGGGCCGCCTGTAACGTACAGCTGAGACAGCTGCATGCTGCAAGTGAACGGAGGGCGGGCGGGCAGGCGGGTGGCGGCGGTAACGGGCGGCGGCAGTGGCGGCGGGGGCGGAGTGGCGGCGCCGCGAGCGTGCCAGCGACAGAGCCGGTGGAGCTGGAGAGGCGGAGAGGGAGCGGCGGTGGCAGCGGCGACGCAGGCAGGGCCGGTGGAGCTGGAGAGGCGGAGAGGGAGCGGCGGTGGTTGGTGACGGTGGGCAGGGGGGGGGGGGGGGGATCTGCGTGGTTGCGCGTGGCGGCGGAGTCTGCTGAGTCTGCAGCGGCGGCGGCGAGGCGGAGGGAGGCTGCGGCGACGGCGAGGCGGAGGGAGTCGGCGGCGGAGAGGGGGGTGGCGGGCTCGGCGGCGGCGGCGACGGTGGGTCGTGCCCGAAGTAGCGTCACGCGCCACGAGCCCGTAGACCGACGAGGACTCGCGCAGGAGGATATCTTGAGCTGCCGGTGCGTGCACTCGACGAGCCACGCGAGGTGAGATGCCGCGTGGGAGGGCGAGGTGCCCGCGAGCCCGCTGCTTCGAAGCCTCGGCTGGCGGTAGCGAGCTGCCCCTCACAGCGCGAGGCGGTGCCTTGGCGTCGCGCGTGGAGCGCTGGGGAGAGCACCATTAGAGATCGCACTTGCCACAGGTTTCCATTAGGTGTAGCGTCCGCCGGACAATACGAGCATTAGGGGTCTAATGGGAGCCGCGGACACAACGTAGTGTCCGGCGGACACTTCACCTAATGGCTCCACCTAATGACCACCGCTGCGAGGGGCGAGCCTTCGATGGCTTTTAGCGGGCAGCGGTGGAGCGAGCAATAGCCGATTTGCGCCGCAGGCGCTCAGCGCCGCAGGCGTTGACAAGCACCCCCTCCCTCCCCCAAAAGCCGCAGGGGGTTCTGCTCAAAGCTCTACACACAAGTCTGGCACTGAAACACAGTCCCATGTGGACGAGAAGACCCACGCAGGCACGTGCAAGGAATGGCGTTGACACCCTGGAATGTGGTGCGCACCCAGACGACTCCCAGACACAGGAGGGCCACAGAACGGAACGTGATACGTTGGTGCGTAATAGATAGGGAGCGTGCCGCCTTCACGACACGTGCCGCAGGCAGCGCCGCTCGGAGGGCCGCCTGTAACGTACAGCTGAGACAGCTGCATGCTGCAAGTGAACGGAGGGCGGGCGGGCAGGCGGGTGGCGGCGGTAACGGGCGGCGGCAGTGGCGGCGGGGGCGGAGTGGCGGCGCCGCGAGCGTGCCAGCGACAGAGCCGGTGGAGCTGGAGAGGCGGAGAGGGAGCGGCGGTGGCAGCGGCGACGCAGGCAGGGCCGGTGGAGCTGGAGAGGCGGAGAGGGAGCGGCGGTGGTTGGTGACGGTGGGCAGGGGGGGGGGGGGGGGATCTGCGTGGTTGCGCGTGGCGGCGGAGTCTGCTGAGTCTGCAGCGGCGGCGGCGAGGCGGAGGGAGGCTGCGGCGACGGCGAGGCGGAGGGAGTCGGCGGCGGAGAGGGGGGTGGCGGGCTCGGCGGCGGCGGCGACGGTGGGTCGTGCCCGAAGTAGCGTCACGCGCCACGAGCCCGTAGACCGACGAGGACTCGCGCAGGAGGATATCTTGAGCTGCCGGTGCGTGCACTCGACGAGCCACGCGAGGTGAGATGCCGCGTGGGAGGGCGAGGTGCCCGCGAGCCCGCTGCTTCGAAGCCTCGGCTGGCGGTAGCGAGCTGCCCCTCACAGCGCGAGGCGGTGCCTTGGCGTCGCGCGTGGAGCGCTGGGGAGAGCACCATTAGAGATCGCACTTGCCACAGGTTTCCATTAGGTGTAGCGTCCGCCGGACAATACGAGCATTAGGGGTCTAATGGGAGCCGCGGACACAACGTAGTGTCCGGCGGACACTTCACCTAATGGCTCCACCTACTGGGCTGGGTTTTTAGGCATTGTGGGGTTGGCACTCCCATCGACCCTCATGACCTCCTGCGGTCTCTGAGATGGACACCAGTGGGTGTGGGACCACAGTCAGGATACACTCGAAGGCTGGGTAAGCAGTAGAGGTCGATACTCGACGCGTCCCACATGGTCTGTGTCGCTGTCGGCACGCTGTCGACAGGACGTCGAGCGACACCGGTGGCAGTGCCACCCAGGAGTGGTCGGGCGGTTGCCCGTCATGAGAGAGCCACCATGTGATCCGTATGATGATTCCTGACAACCGCTTCAGTCAACTTTCGTCACAGTTCCCGCTCTGAGAGGAGCTGCGGGTCAGCTCGACAGCTGGAGCTGTGTCGCCGGCGTGCGGCGGCCTGCCTCCAGAGGTGCCTCTAGGTGGACATTTTTTGGTCACCGTGAGAGAACGCGTTCGAATTTTCACTCCGGAACTTCAACTCTGCACGCGCACCGGCCAGGGCTACAATAGTGCCAGTGAGGCGGAGGCGCGAGTCGGAAGGCCGCGACCGTCAAGTGTTTTCGACATTTTCCTACAATCGCTGTGAACCCAGCCACGTAATGACCACCGCTGCGAGGGGCGAGCCTTCGATGGCTTTTAGCGGGCAGCGGTGGAGCGAGCAATAGCCGATTTGCGCCGCAGGCGCTCAGCGCCGCAGGCGTTGACAAGCACCCCCTCCCTCCCCCAAAAGCCGCAGGGGGTTCTGCTCAAAGCTCTACACACAAGTCTGGCACTGAAACACAGTCCCATGTGGACGAGAAGACCCACGCAGGCACGTGCAAGGAATGGCGTTGACACCCTGGAATGTGGTGCGCACCCAGACGACTCCCAGACACAGGAGGGCCACAGAACGGAACGTGATACGTTGGTGCGTAATAGATAGGGAGCGTGCCGCCTTCACGACACGTGCCGCAGGCAGCGCCGCTCGGAGGGCCGCCTGTAACGTACAGCTGAGACAGCTGCATGCTGCAAGTGAACGGAGGGCGGGCGGGCAGGCGGGTGGCGGCGGTAACGGGCGGCGGCAGTGGCGGCGGGGGCGGAGTGGCGGCGCCGCGAGCGTGCCAGCGACAGAGCCGGTGGAGCTGGAGAGGCGGAGAGGGAGCGGCGGTGGCAGCGGCGACGCAGGCAGGGCCGGTGGAGCTGGAGAGGCGGAGAGGGAGCGGCGGTGGTTGGTGACGGTGGGCAGGGGGGGGGGGGGGGATCTGCGTGGTTGCGCGTGGCGGCGGAGTCTGCTGAGTCTGCAGCGGCGGCGGCGAGGCGGAGGGAGGCTGCGGCGACGGCGAGGCGGAGGGAGTCGGCGGCGGAGAGGGGGGTGGCGGGCTCGGCGGCGGCGGCGACGGTGGGTCGTGCCCGAAGTAGCGTCACGCGCCACGAGCCCGTAGACCGACGAGGACTCGCGCAGGAGGATATCTTGAGCTGCCGGTGCGTGCACTCGACGAGCCACGCGAGGTGAGATGCCGCGTGGGAGGGCGAGGTGCCCGCGAGCCCGCTGCTTCGAAGCCTCGGCTGGCGGTAGCGAGCTGCCCCTCACAGCGCGAGGCGGTGCCTTGGCGTCGCGCGTGGAGCGCTGGGGAGAGCACCATTAGAGATCGCACTTGCCACAGGTTTCCATTAGGTGTAGCGTCCGCCGGACAATACGAGCATTAGGAATTCCTAGGGGTCTAATGGGAGCCGGACACAACGTAGTGTCCGGCGGACACTTCACCTAATGGCTCCACCTAATGACCACCGCTGCGAGGGGCGAGCCTTCGATGCCGGGGACTGTTCACACGTGACGTTCACACCTGGGGGACCAGGGTGTATCCGCAACTCGCGCAGCGAGGAAACCGGAGGACCGGCTTGAAGGCTTGGTGTCGGCAGGACAGCCAGCTTGAGGGCGTGGTTTCAAAGAAAGAAAGAAAACATACAACCCAAGGGAGGGATGGGAGGACGGTGCGCCGCCACCACACAGGGATTTTAAGGAGAGGGCTTAAATTGTAAGAATTCTTTCTAGGGAATGGGTCCACCAGCGAATGGGTCCACCAGATTTTTTTGCAAAATAAAAAAACAAACATTTTCATACGAAAAGCGATCCAACGACCATCCATCGAAATCGATTATAAAAACGTGAAAAAGAAATAAACCCTGCTCGCAGTGCCGTCCCGCCCGCCCGAGCACTCCTCGCTGCACAAACAGGAAAATCTCTCCACTGCTGTATTTGGAGCGCCGGCCGACAGTTGCTCGCGACCGCGATGGAGGCGGCGGCCGCAGACCGCCAGCCCGAGATCCCTCCCAGCGCGTGGGCGGCAGCGTCGGCGCTCTCCGAGCTCACCGTCCACGCGGCATGGGCGGCTGCCAACGCACGCACGCTGCAGTGGGGCGCGTCGCACCGCGACGCACAGCGCGCCAAGGAGGTTGCCCTCCAGCTCGAGGCGCTGCTGCCCGAGGGCGCCGCTCCCGCCGTGGTGCAGCTTTCCCTCGCGGCGGCGTGGTACGCGTCAAACACGCGGCGCCTGCTGCTCTTCGACGCGGCGCGCGACCTGCGGAAGCTGGAGGAGGCCGCCGCCGAGCTCGCCAAGGTGATGCCACCGGAGACGGCGAAGAGCGTCAAGGCGCTTGCCACGTCCGCCGCCTGGCACGCGGCCAACGCGCGCTCGATGCTCTGGCTCGACGCGGAGCGAGACCTGACGCGGTTCGAGGAGTGCTGCCGGCAGCTGCCGGCGCTGCTGCAAGGGGTGACCGACGGCGCCGCCGCAGAGACACCCGCCGACGCGTCGAGGGTGAGGCGGCGGAGGCGGGCGAGGGCGAGGCTCGAGCGGCTCGACGGCCCCTCGCCATTCTGCAGGCGCGGGCAGGCGGGTCCGCGGGCGACCTCTCCGCGGGCGACGTCCCCGCGCGCGGCGAGCGCGGGGGCGGCGGCGAGCGTGGGGGCGGGCGAGGGTGGCGCGTCGCTGCTGCAGCGGAGCGGGCGCGAGGCGCTGCGGCGGCTCGACTGCGCCCTCGACGATGTGGCTCCTCTCTGGGCAGCGCTCGACCCGGCGGCGCTGCGGAGGGGCGACGACGGCGGCGCGGAGGGGGAGGGGGAGGCGACCTTCGAGGCGCCGCTCGCGGCGTTCTTTGCTGAACTGTGATGGTGGTTGGGTTGCGAGTCAGGCGTCCTGCGAGGCGCTGCTTGCGGCGGTCTACGCCACCGTCGCGGCGCGAGATGTAGCCGAGATCGGGCCGAGATCGGGCCGAAGTAGCCGAGGTCTGGTCGAGGTATGGAGACGGACACGTCCAAGAGACGGCCAGACACGCCGCCCACCACACGCCCACCACACGCCCACGGCACGCCCACCACACGCCCACAACACGCCCACGGCACGCCCACCACACGCCCACGACACGCCCACGACACGCCCAGGTGCTGGACCACCTCGGGGCCACCTTTGCTCCTGTGGCGCGCGAGCTGCGGAAGAACGCGGACAAGCTGGCGGCGGCGGCGCGCCGCTTGTCCCCCGAGCGCACGCTGCGCGCCCTCGTGGCGAGGGAGGTGCGGGAGGGGGCGTGCGTGCGCGGTGAGGCGGCAAAGGAGGGGTCGGCCGCGCTCGCTCTGCTGTGGCTCTGCCGGCAGCCAGCGCATGCTGCACGACGCGCTCGGCTGGAGTAGGGATTGACGGTGACTAATGACTCGTTCCTAGGCTGCTGCGCATGCTGCACGACGCGCTCGCGCGGGTAGGGGTCGAGGGCGGCGCTGTCCTCGCAGAGTGCCTGCACGCGGCCTACGACGCGACGCTGCGGCCGCACCAAGACCCGTTCACGCGACGGGTGGTCGCCGCGGCGATCTGGGCGGCGCCGAGCCGGGCCGACTTCCTCGCGCGGCTCGGGTCGCACCGCGAGGGGGTGCGGGGCTGCGGAGGGCGGGCGAGAGGGCAAGGGTTGCGCAGCGGCCTCGAGACCTCGAGAGAGCCCGTCCCTCCGCGTAGGTCGAGGCTGCGGTGGTGGAGATGGCGGCCCGCATGGAGACCGCACTGAGGGACGTGCATGCGCTGCTCCACGAGGCGGGCGTGCTGGGCGCTGAGCCGCTCCCGCTGCCCGAGCGGGGAGACTAGATGGCACGCCCGCCACAGCGCCCCCCCCCCCCCCGGCCCCGCCGGCCGGATATTGCTCCCTCGTGTCCACGTGGCGTCTCCTCCCTGATCGTCTCTCTCTCATCCCATGTGTGGTGCTGTGCGTGCGCCGGAGCTGTGTGCGCTTGCTGCCTTGTGCTCGCCGGGGATATCCGGGGCGCGAGGCGCGAGCGAGATCTGTCCCATGAGCCATGTGATGTTCATGCTGTGCCTGTGCATGCTATTTGAAACAGCGGTTCGCGGGGGTGTTTTGGTGAGTCTTGAGCGAGTCTGTGACGGTCGCGACGGGCCTCCTAAAAGGACTCACCTGAGCCCTGGCCTCGACACCTCGACACCAAACCTCGACACCACCCAATGCCAACTCGACAAACTCGACACCCCTCGACACCCCTCGACACCCTCGACACCGGGCCTCGACACCTCGACACCAGGGCTCAGGGACTCACCTATCTGCCTTTAGGTCACGGTCCGCACTCCCGCGGTCCCGCGCCCTCCCGACCCCTCCACACCCCCCTACAGCGGCACCCCTACCCCTCCCCCGCCGTTTTAGGGGACATAGGGGGGGGGGGGGGGGTCGTCCACAAATGCAGCCCCTGCGGACGGAGTTGAACCAACGGCTTGCGTGATTCCTGAGAAACCGAACGCGGAAGGCTCGCGCGTCGCGTAACTACAAGACTTCGCAGTGTGCAGATAAATAAATAAAGGCACTGCGCGAGGCCGAGGGCGGCTGGTGGACAAACGTGTACAGCAGCTACGAGCCACCAGCGCCACGCCCCTCGTCCCGTGGCCTCCCACGCCCACCCCGCCCGCCGCGCCCGCCGCGCCCACCGCGCCCACCGCGCCCACGCCCCCCTCGCCCCCCGACCACCGCCGCGCCACCAGCCGCCCAACTGGGCGGTGGGTGTGGCACAGCGCGAGTGGGCGGCTGGTGGACAAACGTCGCCTGCGCCGCCACCAGCCGCCCAGTTGCGGCGATGGGCAGCGCCGGCTGGCGGCAAGCCGGGCAGTTGGTGTCGCGCTCCAGCACGCGCGGCGCACATGTCTCGCAGTACAGCGCGTGGCCGCACGCGAAGCGGACCGAGCGCGGCGCGTCGTAGCAGAGGTCACACTGGCGCTCCTCGGGTGCAGCCGTCTCCTCCACCTCCCCCGCCGCTTCGACTAGCGCCTCCAGCCGCGGCAGTGCGTCTGCGAGCGGCATCCGCTTCCGCTTCCTCTCGTACGCCAGCCCGGCCACCAGCCGCGTCAGCTCCTCGGCCTGCGCCGCCGACCAGCCCGCGTCGGCCGCCGCGATGCCCTCCGCCATGTCGGGCTCCTCCAATGCATCGTCGCACGCGTTGAGCAAGCCAACGGCGCCGCGGCCGGTCAGGCTGACGAGCAGCGTGATGCCGAGCGCGAAACCGTCAGTCAGCTGCGAAGCCTGGTTGTCCAGCGAGATGATCGGGTCGATGTAGCCAGGCTTCCCAAAGATACGCTGCGTTGACAGGTGCGAGACCTGTCCATTGGCGCCGGCTGTTGCCTCTGCCGCGCGCGCGAGGCCCACGTCGGCGAGGTAGCCGTTGCCGCGCTCGTCGAGCAGGATGTTGCCCGCCGAGACGTCGCGGTGCAGGATCATGGGTGAGCGCGTATGCAAGTAGTGCAACGCACTCGCCGCGTCGCGCAGCACACGGAGCCGTTCGGCAGAGGAGAGCGGCGGAGGCGGCCTCTCGAAGCCGAGCATGCGGAGCCGCTGCAGTGCGGCTGGAGCGCGGTAGAGGCGGTCCTCGAGGCTGCCGCCGCGGCAGAGGGGGTAGACGAGGCACGCTCTCGCCGGCGCCAAGCAGACGCCGAGTAGAGGGAGGAGGGACGGGTGGCACGCCGCGCTGAGCGTGCGCACCTCGCTCTGCAGCTCGGCGAGGCCTTGGGCGCCGACACCGACCAGCGCCGTCTTGACGGCGAACCCGCAAGCGACGCGCGGGAGCGACGGCAGCGCGTCGCAGCGGTAGACGCGCCCAAAACCTCCCTCGCCCACCTTTCGCGCCTCGGCAAAGCCGTCGGTCGCCGCGATGAGCTCGTCGAGAGGGACGGCGGCGGGCGGCGCGGCGGCGGCGGCGAGGGCGGCGACGCTCGCGGCTGCCGACGGTGGCGCCGCTGCCGCGGCCGCCGGCTCCGCTGCCGCCGCCTCTTGAGCCTCCGCCGCCGCCACTGCCGCCACTGCCGCCTCTATAGCCGCCGCCTCCGCCGCCGCCTCCGCCGCCGCCTCCGCCGCCGCCGCTACCTCCGCTGCCGCCTCTCTTGCCTCCTCCTCCCTTGCCCTCGCCTCTGCCTCCTCCCTTGCCCGCGCCGCCTCCTCCGCCTCTTCCGCCGCCTGAGCCGCCGCAGCCTCTGCTACCACCCGATCCGGCCTCCCTCCGCCGGCCGGCGCCTGGCTCTGTGGCCC
>NW_005200087.1:56483-70278 GCF_000372725.1 Emiliania huxleyi CCMP1516 | reverse complement strand
GCGCCGCCGCCGCCGCCTGCCTCGCCGCCGCCTTCTCCTCCTTCTGCCACTGCCGCTTTAGCGCCCTAGCCTCGCGGGCCTTTCGCTCCGCCAGCTCGTCGCGCAGCCGCCGCGCCGCCCCCAGCGCCTCCGAACCGTCGGCGCCTTCGGTGTTTGCTTTGATCGCCGCCCTGAGCGCCTCGAGATCGGCGTCGCCTCGGCCGCACGCCTCAACTGCCTCGCGCAGCGCCGCCTCGGCTGCATCGCGCGCCTCCGCCGCCTCCGCAGCCGCTGCCGCCTCGCGTGCGGCCTCCGCCGCCTGTTCGGCTGATTCTGCGACCGCCGTCTCCACATCAGCGCCGCGCCGGATCAGCAAGTCGACCACCCGCTCGTGGCCGTAGAAAGCAGCGCTTATCAGCGCGGTGAGGCCGTTGCTGCTCTGCAGGTCGATCTTCGCGCCGTGCCGTATCAGCAGCTCAACCACCCGCTCGTGGCCGTGGTTGGCGGCGCCCATCAGCAGCGTGAGGCCGCTCACGCCGCCTCTCTCGTACGTCGCGTTGACCCGCCCGCCGCCCTCGAGCCACGCCAGCACCGCCTCCTCCTCGCCTCGCTCAGCCGCTGCGATGACCTCAACGGAGACTGCCACGCCACCGCTCGACGCCCGCCCCGCCGCCACCGCTGGAGATGGCGTCTTCGCGACTCTCGATCCAGCCGAGGAAGCGCCGCCGGAGGAAGCGCCGCCTGCGCCTGCGCCGCCGGCTGCCGTCGCCGTGGGCCGTCCCGCCACCACCTCCTGGACGTGCTTCTTGAAGGCCTCGACGCACTCGGCGTGGCCCTTCTCCTTGGTCCACTGCAGCGCCGTCATGCCGTTCGCATTGCGCGCCGCCATGTCAGCGCCCGCCCGCAGCAAGCGCCGCACGACGGCGGGGCGGTTGAGGAGGGCGGCGAACATCAGCGCGGTGATGCCGTGGCTACCCCGCTTGTTGATCTCCGCGCCGCGCCGCAGTAGCAGCTCGACCACCCGCTCGTGGCCGTAGCGGGCGGCGCCCATCAGCGCGGTGATGCCGTCGCTGTCTTGCAGGTTGACATCAGCACCGTGCTGCAGCAGCAGCTCGACCACCCGCTCGTGGCCGTAGCGGGCGGCGCGCATCAGCAGCGTGAGGCCGCTCACGCCGCCTCTCTTGAACGTCGCGTCAGCCCGCCCGCCGCCCTCGAGCCACGCCAGCACCGCCGCCTCCTCGCCACGCTCCGCCGCTATCACGACCGCGTCGGAGACTGCCAAGGCACCGTTCAGCTCCGCCGCCGCCGGCGACAGATTACCCGGCCGCACCCGCACGCTCTCGCCGCTGCCCTCGAGCGCCACCGCGTACCGCCCGCCCTCGAAGCTCCGCGCCTCGCCCCGCTGCCCGTTCAGCTCGGGGCGGGAGGAGAGCCCGCTGAGCTCTACTCGCTGGCCGAGCAGCGGCGCGTCTTCAGCTGCCGCTGCCGCGCCCGAGGAGGCGCCGCCCGCCCCTGCCCGGCCGTCGGCAGCCGCCGCCGCCTCCGACAAGGCATCGACGCACTCGGCGTGGCCCTTCTCCTTGGCATACTGCAGCGCCGTCTTGCCGCCAACAGTGCGCGCCGCCGCGTCTGCGCCCGCCCGCAGCAAGCGCCGCACGACGGCGGGGTGGTTGAAGAAAGCGGCGAAAATCAGCGCGGTGAGGCCGTCGCTGTTCTGCAGGTTGATCTTCGCCTCGCGCCGCAGCAGCAAGTCGACCACCCGTTCGTAGCCTTCCTGGGCGGCGTACGTCAGCGCGGTGCCGCCGTTGCGGTTCTTCTTGTCGACCTCCGCGCCGTGCCGCAAGAGCGGATCGACCGCCCGCTCGTGGCCGCTGCGGGCGGCGAGCATCAGCGCGGTCCAGCCGTCGCTGTTCTGCAGGTTGGCATCCGCGCCGCGCTGAAGCAGCAGCTCGACCAACCGCTTGTGGCCGTAGTGGGCGGCGCCCATCAGCAGCGTGAGGCCACTAAACTTGCCTCTCTCGTACGTCGCGTCGGCCCGCCCACCGCCGTCGAGCCACGCCAGCACCGCCTCCTCCTCGCCTCGATCAACCGCTAGCACCGCTGCGCGGAGCAGCTCAGGAATCCCGCGCATTGGCACTGGTCGGTGGGTTCTGGCTCTTTGAGATGTAGGACGAGGTGGGCGAATCCGCTTCCCACTCGCACATATGGACTGTCCTCGTCGAGTGTGTGCCGCCAAGGCGGGACGCACTCAGGGACAGTGGCGACGAGAGGGGGCTCGAGGGGCGGCTCCCGCGAAGGCACGGCTGGCAACCGTGGCGCGGGGCTCTTCCTCTAAAAGTCGGGTATGGCTCCGCCCGCAACTCTCTCGCTGACACGCGCGCCCGTCGACCTTACGACGGGTGCGCTGCGGTCGCACGCCTCCCAAGTCATATGCCACGGCGTGCGATCTAGAATCAGCACACGCGCCTCTGCTTGCATACACTCATACAATGAACTGGACATCTCCCATGAGTGCGAGTTAGGGCTAGTAGTAGGCCACTAGCCTGTGAGGAGGGCGTCCATAGACACCTCACTTAGACCCCACACACGGTCTCGTCCGGGCCTCGCCGGCCGGCGAGATTGCTAGAGGCGGAGCGGTCTGCTCTAACCTAGGTCCTGCACGTTACTTCCTGTCGTCTGTTGTTTGTTGTGCCCTTATTTGTTCTCTTGGCACCTTGGAGTGCTGGGGGGGGCGACAGGGAGGATGTGGCCTTGAGTTATGTGTACGCCAACTCAGGGTGTGTGGCAGCCCGCTGGCTGTGTGTCTTGTGAGCTTGTTTGTGTCTGTGTGTCGCTCGTGCGTGCCGTCATCATCTCACATCTGTCCGGCGTCCACCCATACCGCGTTGGTGTCCAGTCCGAGCCTGGCTGTTCTTCACCTTTCTACCTACCTACCTCGCACATAACGGTACTTCCACCTAGCGCGCCCTCGCAATGGATCATGGATGATCGTGCTTTACGCCCTCTGCTGCCTTGTGCGCCTCCTTGTTCTTGGACTGCAAGTCGTCCCCGCGCATCCACGTCTGCTGGGCCAGCCCGTGCATGCCAACTTGCGGCGGCGGCAGGTGCATCATCTGTGCGGGGGAGGGGGCATCATTGGGAACGGATGCATCGGCGCGTACGGGTGGAAGGGCGCGTTGTAGAGCCCATGGCAAGATGAAGTCAGGATGAAGTCCCACCAGACGCTCGCAAATCCGGGGGGATGTCCGTAGAGCTGTCAACGTTAACTTTGGGCCTAACAGTTGCACTATTGTTGGCTGAAAACCCTCAACGTTGTTCAAGTGTTCTCCCCAGCCCATGCTGTTACTGTTTGTTACTGTTGTTACTGTTGTTCAGTGGTCAGCAAGCAGAAAATGCCAAAAACCCCGGGTAAAACCCGAAAATACCTGGGTTTTTCCAGGTATTTTCGGGTATTACCCGCACTGCCACTGGACGCTGGAGATCGTCGTGGGTCACTGCCAGGCCTTCCTTATTGTTGTTCAGCTGGCCTAACGTTAGCTACTGTTGTTGGGGAGCCCCACTGTTGTTCTGTTGTTACTGTTAACACTAGCAACACTGTCCTCAGCTCTCTTAACGTTTGACAGCTCTAGATGTCCGGAACCGCCTTGGGCCCTTGCCGAGGCGCACAATACTCAATAGTCCTTAGGGAAGCACGTTTTCTTTCCCAGTGCGCGCCAGACCCGTGTTTGGGCGCTCCAATAGATGTAAGAAAGAGAAACCGCGCTGTTTCAAAAATAGGAAAACAAAGCTCCGAGCGGGGAGCAACAAATCGCAATTTTTTTCGAGGTCAGACCCATTCATGCCTGCACCCTGGCACCACTGTGGACGGTCCGTCCGACGTCGGGTAACCGTCGCCGCATCGCCCTCGCGACTCAAGGTGCGCGCTGCGTGACCGCCGTGAGCTGCCCTCCCGACCCATGTAAAAAAATCCGCCATCTCCCCTCTCAGTGAGCCGGGAGAGCGCTCCGGGCACCTCCGGGCAGCCGTCTCCCCGCCACGAAAGCTCTGCCGAGAGCGCCGTTCCCATGGGCGGCGTTCCCGAACCATTCGTAGGCGCCGCGCGGCATTGCCAATGCTCCATCGACGCGGTGCAGGCGGCCCCAAGCCAAAGGGGTGGACACGTGCCGCCAAGAACGCCTTCCTAATCCACTTTGGTGTGCGCACGGGCGGTGCTCCAGTGGACGCCGCTGCCGACGGCGCCGCCGCCGACCCGCCCGCCGCCGACCCTCCCACCGAGGAGGTCGACGGAGCTGCAGACCCAGCGATGCAGTCCGAGGCCGCCGCTCCGGCGGCAGAGGCTGACGTCCCGATGGCGCAAGCGCTGAGCGATGCCGAGCTTTCATCAGATCACGAGCACGAGGAGCAGCCGCTGCTCCATGAACAGCGGCTTGCGACAGTCAACCAGGAGCAGGCACGGCTTGAGGCGCTGCGTTGGACCGAGGAAGAGGTGGCTTTGTGGGTGAGTTGGGGGGGTGTGAAGGAGGACTTGATCTAGGCTGGAGATTGCACGTGGAGCACTTGGAGGCGCTAGAAGGAGTTCGAGGAGGAGCGTGCGGGCTACATGGAGGAGACCTCGTGCGACGAGTCCGAGGACGAGGACGAGGACGAGAGCGACGGCGAGGCGCCCGCACCCGCCCCCGCACCCGCACCCGCACCTGCACCCGCGCAGCGTGCAGGGAAGCGTAAGGCTGCACCGCCTCGAGCACCGCCAGACAGCAGTGATGACGATGGCCCATCATTGCATGCGCCAGCACCGGCGCGGGCAGGGCGGGGGGCCAAGCCGGCAGCCAAGGGGTCCGCACGGCGCAAGCCGCCAGCAGCCAAGCCAGCAGCCAAGCCAGTAGCGGCCATGTCGAAGCGTCAGCGACGGAAGTGATCTGTATGTACACACTGCATGAGTATGAATCGTGTGTGTGTGTGTGTGTGTGTGTGTGTGTGTGTGTGTGTGTGTGTGTGTGTGTGTGTGTGTGTGTGTGTGTGTGTGTGTGTACTATTGTACGAGATTTGTACATTGCGCAATTTTTTGGGCAGCAGCTCACAGCCTATTTTTGGTCGGTTTTTGGCGCTAAAAATGCAAAATTTTCTTCGCGGGGCTCTGCCCCGCACCCCGCTGGGGCTGCCAGCCCCAGACCCCAGGCTGGGGCTCCGCCCCAGACCCCGAGTTAGGCGCTGTCGGCGGCCAGAGGCCGAGTTACGGCTGCAGGCAAAAGTCGCTCGCTGCCGTCTGAGCTCGAAAAAAATCGCGATACAAGTGCACAAAACTCGATTATCGTCACAACTCGTCTTTGGCCGCCTCCTGGGCTGCCTGGCTGACTGCTGTGGAGAGGTCGGTCTCGCCGCCCTCCTTGGTGACGCGCCTGTTATCGAAGGGGGGGGGGGGGGGGCTCGCTCGCGCCTCGGCCCTGAGTCGTGCGCAGGAGCCGGGTGCACACGCCGTGCAGTGTGGGCGGGCGTGGGTCGGACCGCGCGCGCAGGCGCCACGACATGGGCTAGAGGTGTGCGTGCGGAGGGCTCGGACGCGCGCGCACTCTCTGATGAGCTCGATGATGGCGCGGTCGGTCGCGGCTCGCAGCTTCTTCATCTGCGGCTCAATGTCGCGCTTGAGGTCCCAGTTCACCTTCTTGGGCGCGAGGTTGAGGAGCGGCTCCTGGGTCGGATCCGTGTGCGCGACGTCCGAGCTGCCAGCCTGCGCGTTCCGGCGTGGCGCGGGCTACTGAGCATCCCGCCGCCGCCGCGGGGTACTGCCGGCGGTGCACCTGCAGCGCCTCCTCGACGTCCGGCACGGCCGCCTTCTCCACCGTCTCGGCACCGAGCTGGTCGAGCTCCGTCTTGGGCTGGTAGTTTCGGAACTTGATCACCGGCTCGCCCATCTCTGTGCGAGAGGGACGCTGGAGGGCGGGCGCGCTGGCGTAGGCCTTCCTCGAGCTCGAAAAAGAAAACGCGGTCAGTGTGCAATGCCTCCCGCTGCGGCGGTGCTTTCCTTTTCCCGGTGCTTGGTTTTTCATTTCATTTTGACCGCAGCGAATATGTTCACACCTTGAGCGGAGGCCAATTGATTCGCGATACTCTGGCAAAAAAGAGCTACATACACTGAAAAAGGGGTTGGCAACGGGCTTTTGCGGGGGCAAGCCTTCAGCTGGTGCCAAAACGTACCAAAACGTCCGTCCCGTCGACCAAATACGCGGTCGGTAGAAATGGCTTGCTTGCAAGAATGGGATGCCGACAGGCGTCAGGCGGCGCATGCCGAGAAGTCGCTTGCCGTGCGGGAGCTCGTGCGCCTCTCCCTGCGCGTGCAGTCCACGGGCGTCGTCGCGGAGCTTCATCTCGACACGGCACTGGTTGCTCCGAGCGGCAGCGGAGCTGATCACGAGCGACGAATTCGCCGGGGATGCCAGGCAACAGATGGGCGCGCAGATAATTGGCGTGGCGTCCTAAACAACGCGACCGACGAGCATGCTCAACTGCTGCGCGACGCTCTCTGCGACCCCGACTTTTGTATGCGCTTTGCCATTCGCCGCCGCATTGGCTCAGGGGCACAGTCCGCTTGCAGTGGCTCTTCCGCACGAATAGCGTTGTTGGCCGCATGCGTCCTGGCATCGGGAGGGTCCGCCTAAGAGGAAGTACGTTCGTAAGAACTGATACATATACTTTTTGTGCGTGGAGCGTCTTCCCCTTTTGCGCAGCAACACCTTAAACTTTTAGGCCCTCCAAATTCGGGTCGGAGCGTAGCGGAGTGGGCCCCGAGTTTGAAAAGGGGCGACGGACGCTTGCGTCCTAGCCTCCAACAACGCCTCCCCGGCGCAGAGGGGCCCCCGGAGGGATGCTCAACCGCTCCACGCCACGCCGCTCGCGGCGTCCTATTCTTAGGGTACCCCTAGGCTTAAAAGGGTGGGCCCTGGGGCGCCTGCGGCTTAAACGGCTTAAAACCGGCCTAGGCCGGTTTTAAGAGCTGCTGGGCCGCCGATTCCTTAAACGGTCTTAAACGCTTAAACGGTGCGGGAGAGCTCCCGAGGTCGATGGTCCGGGAGGCTCCCCGGTAGACGCCGGAGGCCGGGAAGCTGGCTACAGTCAGCTGGCACGCGTCCCCTATGCGAGTATGGCTCCCGCCAGTGCACCAGACTTACAGATGTGTCTTCGTGGCGGGTTCGTGCCTAATAACGGCAGTATTGGAGAAACCGGCGCGGAACCCAGCGACGCGTGCCGGTGAGGCCGATTTTCTTAAACGGACTTAAAAGAGGGACCCCCCGTGCCTGCAATCTCTTAAATGGCAAGTTAAGCCCCCAAACCTCCTCGTTTCTTAAAAGGTCTTAAAAAAATCCGGCCCTCAGAACCCTAGGGGTACCCTAAGGTCCTATTCCCGGGAATTTGGCCTGTATAAGATTTTCCGGAAAACAAAAAGGAAAACAGAGGGTCCCCAGCACTTTGCGTTTCCGGAAATTTTCAGGGAAAACAGAGGGTGTTTGGTGCTCCATTCTGGAAACTCGCTGTTTTCCCTGAGTCTGAGAGCTGGTCTGGGGCAAAATCTGAGGCAAAATTGAGGAAATCGACAAAATACCCAGGCGGTCGCAGGGTAAATTCCAGGTATGCACGGGTTCTCCGCAAAATTCCCGGCATTTTGCCGATTTGGCCTAAAATTTGGCTGATTTTGGGCCCAAACCAGCAGCCTCAGACTTGGCCTGTACGAGGGTTTCCTCTCGCACCCTACCTGGTTTCCTTTCCGTGTTTCCTCCTCGTTTCCCTACAACACCCTCTAGTTTCCTCGGGAAACCCCGGGGAAACTCCGTGGAATTCGTCATTTTGGGGGGGCTCTGAGCCGTGTCTGAGGCTGTTTTGGGGCCAAAATCGGCAAAATACCGGGTATTTTGCGGGTATACCTGGAAAACCCCGGTATACCTGGAAAATACCTGGGTATCGTGCCGATTTCCTCAATTTTGCCCCAGATTTTGCCCCAGACCAGCTCTCAGACTCAGGGAAACTCGCGAGTTTCCCGAGGGAAACTGAAGGCCCCCGCACGGGGGGTCCCGGCCGACGTCATGCGCGTCCGCCAGGGGTCCAGGGTCGCCCAGGCAAGTGGCCCAAATCCAGTGAGTTTTCCAAGTGTGAACAGCTGTTGAGAGGTGTGAATTCATCCCAGGCGGGGTGCGGGGCGGTAGCCCTGCAGAGAAAATTTTGCGTGCTGGGGCACTGAGATCGCAGATTTCGTTAGTCCACGGCGGATGCCAGCTGCAGCTGCGAGGAGATACGCGGTGCCTCATTTGAGCATGCATCAGCGTCCTTTCTGCTGGCATCACGCATAAGAGAAGCCGAGAGGCACGAGGTCCTCCAATTTGCCGGATCAGCAGCGCGGTCTGGAGCGTGGCTGTGGGGTATGCATGCTCCCCCGCAGTCTGAATGGACCGACGCCCGAGCCCATACTGCGTTCTGTGCAGCCATCTCAAGCAGTGAAGGGGATCGGGGAAGTTGCGCCACCCCGCTGTCGTTCTCCTGCCGTGCATGCCAAGAGCGTTGAATAAATTCGACCGACTTGAGCGGCCCACACCGAAGTCGTTCGCAGGGCGCAACAACCAGCGACAAGATCTTCAGCCGTGGGATCGCTGTGGGTCGATCGGGCGTCACTGGGATGGCTTGCCTGCCTTCTGTCGTCGATGATGTGGCATGCGAGGACGATGATCGATGTGCTGTCGTCGAGGAGCAGGATTCCTGGTTGCTCGTCGTCACTCGATGCGTGGCTGGACGTGTAGCTGCCCTTTCCTGGCAAGCTGTCGTTGTCAGACTCTTGCCCAGGTGACTCGACAGCAGGACTGATGAGCCCAGCTATCATGTTTTGCGCCGCTTCGCGGGGCTTTCACTCTAGCCATAGCGTTCTTCTGTCTGCTAATTCGAGTTTTTGTTTAATTGGAGTTCTAATTGGAGTTGGTGCGCGTGATTTTCTGTGCTCCACCGTAGCGTTCGGGCCGGATATCTTTCTTTTCAGGAGAACCTCGAGCGGAGAACAAAACATCGCGCGCTCTCGCGGGCGCACAGCAGTTACGCGTGCAGCCCTCGGCAGCTGCAACGAGTGCGGTGCTCGGCGTGCTCTCGCCTACAGTGCTAACTGACGCAGTATGGCTGCAGGGACAAGCACGGAGGCGATGATGACCGAGCATACAGCGTTTGCCGCACTGCCTGTGCCGTGGCACGCTGCATTCCAAGAGCACAGCGGGGCCGGATGCGAGCAAGTGCATGCAGTGTTTTGGTTCCGGTGTGCAGTGCCTTGGTCCAGTCATCTACCAGGCCCTCTGCACATCAATGCTCGGCAAGGAGCTGTCTACTGGTGTCGTCAACATGGGACTGGGGGAGCCCGGACCTCGACCTTCCTACGTGCCAGCCGAGGTCTTGCCCGTGCCAGAAGGCTACGTCCCGTCCACAATAGATGAGAGTGCGCAGCAACAAAAGTGGGGCTCGCGTATCGGCGGCGAACACCATGGAGCAGAGCTTTGGCACCTATACTCCACGCTGGCGGCTCCTTTGGCAAGCTGCTGCCTGCTGCGGCGACGGCGGAGATTAGGCTGCGGCTCATCCGAGTGCAGGTGGTTGACCCCGGCCATCTACACCTCCCTGACCTACTAGCATAAGTGTGTTCCCCTCCCCCTCGCACACAGGATTGACGTTGCTCTCGGCGCTCGCTCCCTCCTCGCCGCCGCGGACCAGGCGTGCCCGCGAGGGCTCTGCAGAGAGCCAGACGGCTCCGCGCGGTCGGACCGACTTTTTTCAGACTTGACTATTCTGGATACTAAGGGTATGTGCAGCTAGATCTCACTGAGCTGAGCTCATATCTGCCCTCAGTATCCTGTTTTGAGTTCGGGAATGCCTTCAGTATCCTGTTTCCGTGTACGGAGGGCCGCGTCCGGACGCGCATGACGTCGGCCGGGACCCCCCGTGCGGGGGCCTTCGGGAAACTCGAGAGAAACAGAATGGAGCTCCAAACACCCTCTGGTTTCCCTGGAAATTTCCGGAAACGCAAAGTGCTGGGGACCCTCTGGTTTCCCTCTGGGTTGCCGGAAACCCTCGTACAGGCCAACCTCAGACTCGGCTCAGAGCCCAAAATTTGACGATTTCCACGGAGTTTTCCCGGGAAAAGAGAGAGAAAAGAGAGGGTGCTAGGTAGGTAGGTAGTAAGGTGAAGAACAGCCAGGCTCGGACTGGACACCAACGCGGTATGGGTGGACGCTAGACAGATGATGACGACACGCACGAGCGACACACAGACACAAACAAGCTCACAAGACACACAGCCAGCTGGCTGCCACACACCCTGAGTCGGCGTACACATAACTCAGGGCCACATCCTCCCTGTCGCCCCCCCCAGCACTCCACGGTGCCAAGGGTGCTGTAGAGAAAAAAGGAAAGGAAGAGAGCCTAACTAGCTCCGCCAGTCGCGTTATTCGCTTTGTTTGCTCGCGGCCGCTTTGCTCGCGGCTATCGCTCTTGCTCCACCGAGAGCGCGACGGTGGCCGCGAGACGGTGCGTGGATGCTCCGTGAGGTCGGCCTGCTCCTCTTGCTCGCCTTCTCCGCGTGGTCGATCGTCCGTTACCTCTTTGCGGACGGCGGCCCGGCCGTCTTTGACTACATCGTGGTCGGCGGCGGCTCGACCGGCGCGGTGGTTGCGGGCCGGCTGGGCGAGGCTGGCTACTCGGTGCTCGTGCTCGAGGCGGGAGGCTCGACGCAGATCTCGCTCGGCGGCGACGCGGAGCCCGTGGCTGGCAAGTGGACCATCTTCGATGTGCCGCTCGGCTGGGTGCAGGTGCTCTCTGATCACCGCTGGTCCAAGGAGTTCCAGTGGGTGGTGCCCGCCGACCCGCCGCCCGCCATCGCGCGCGGGCTGGGCGGCTGCGGCATCCACAACGCCATGCTCTACATGCGCGGCCGGCCTGCCGACTTTGCCGAGTGGGGAGCCGGCTGGTCGTGGGACGACGTGCGGCAGCAAGCTGCGGCTGCACCGCGCCCGTCCCCTCGCTTCCCACTGGCGGCCCGCTCGGCGCCGCAGGTGCTCCCCTTCTACAAGCGCTCCGAAGACAACGAGCAGTTCGGCAGCTCTCCGCTGCACGGCACCGGCGGGCCGGTCCGTGTCACGACCGTCGCTTCCGATGAGCTGTCCGACTTTTTCCTCGACGTCTGCCACTCCTCCCTAGACACCTCGCTAGACACCCCCCTCGACACTTCCTGCACACGTCTCCCTCGACGAGTAGGCCTTCTCCACCGCCGGCCTCCCCCACGTCGAGGACTTCAACGGCCCGGACCGCATCGGGTGCCTCTCACCGCCTCTCTTCTCGTCTCTCCCTCTCTCACTGCCCCGGGCCGGCATCGGTGCCTCTCACCGCCTCTCTTCTCGTCTCTCCCTCTCTCACTGCCCCGGGCCGGCATCGGGTGCCTCTCACCGCCTCTCTTCTCGTCTCTCCCTCTCTCACTGCCCCGGGCCGGCATCGGGTGCCTCTCACCGCCTCTCTTCTCTTCTCTCCCTCTCTCACTGCCCCGGGCCGGCATCGGGTGCCTCTCACCGCCTCTCTTCTCGTCTCTCCCTCTCTCACTGCCCCGGGCCGGCATCGGGTGCCTCTCACCGCCTCTCTTCTCGTCTCTCCCTCTCTCACTGCCCCGGGCCGGCATCGGGTGCCTCTCACCGCCTCTCTTCTCTTCTCTCCCTCTCTCACTGCCCCGGGCCGGCATCGGGTGCCTCTCACCGCCTCTCTTCTCTTCTCTCCCTCTCTCACTGCCCCGGGCCGGCATCGGGTGCCTCTCACCGCCTCTCTTCTCGTCTCTCCCTCTCTCACTGCCCCGGGCCGGCATCGGGTGCCTCTCACCGCCTCTCTTCTCGTCTCTCCCTCTCTCACTGCCCCGGGCCGGCATCGGGTGCCTCTCACCGCCTCTCTTCTCGTCTCTCCCTCTCTCACTGCCCCGGGCCGGCATCGGGTGCCTCTCACCGCCTCTCTTCTCGTCTCTCCCTCTCTCACTGCCCCGGGCCGGCATCGGGTGCCTCTCACCGCCTCTCTTCTCTTCTCTCCCTCTCTCACTGCCCCGGGCCGGCATCGGGTGCCTCTCACCGCCTCTCTTCTCGTCTCTCCCTCTCTCACTGCCCCGGGCCGGCATCGGGTGCCTCTCACCGCCTCTCTTCTCTTCTCTCCCTCTCTCACTGCCCCGGGCCGGCATCGGGTGCCTCTCAACGCCTCTCTTCTCGTCTCTCCCTCTCTCACTGCCCCGGGCCGGCATCGGGTGCCTCTCACCGCCTCTCTTCTCGTCTCTCCCTCTCTCACTGCCCCGGGCCGGCATCGGGTGCCTCTCACCGCCTCTCTTCTCGTCTCTCCCTCTCGGGCCCGGCGGGGCGGGGAGGAGGGCGGGAGCGGAGACAAAGTCAAAGAGAGAGGGCTAGAGTTAGGACGGGAGAGACAGTGCCGGTCTGCTCGAAAGTTAGTTTCTTGCGGAGAGACCCACAGATCGGCTTCGCAGCGCAAAAATCCCGGCACATGTGTACATGACAGTGTGAGTGTGATCACACATCACCGGAGTGTAATCTGTAAAACGCGCCAGAAGTCCCCCGCATCTTTTTTTTTGCTCGTCGAAGGGTCCCACGCGTGAGCCCCTCGGTCGCGTAGGACTCGCACCCGTGGCTGTCCCACTCCCAGAAAGATCTTTCTCACCTGTGGCGCGTAGGGTCGCGTGGCACACTCCACACCCATATGATTAGGTCGATCGACGTTCGCTTCGACATCTACGTGGGGTAAATGCGAATGTGCACTGCCGAGCTGAGCCGCAGGAGCGAGCGTGATGATGCTTCCTCGCCATCCGCAGGACATTCCTCCATTGGGTCGTCTGGCGATGCAGACACTCCCCGCTCCTCGCCGTCTTCCTCCGCCCACCGGTCCACGTCCTCGTCCTCGTGCGCACCGCCCTGCTCGATGCTCCGATCCAACAGCGTCTCGGTCGAGGTGGAAGCGGACGCCACGAGCGCGCCGCCCGACTCGAGCACCAGCTGGGCCGCGATGGTGATGGTCGGTGCGATGGCCGCCCCGAGGCCGTGCAGGTGCACCTCGCGGTACCGCTCGAGCAGCTTGCGGGAGCGACGGAGCAGGGACGGCGCGCCTGCTCTGCGCGAGACGAGCAGGTGATTGGAGCCGCGGAGCGCGGGAGTTTGCGGCGGCACGCACAGCGGCATCGATCGAACAAAAGAAATCGGAAGTCGACTGGGCCGCAAGTCTCCCTTGACATAAGAATCGCGCCGTGGCTTCTGCATCACACACCAGACGCCCGAGGGTGGGCGACGGCTAGCACCACAACACTCCTCTCCTTAAATCCCTTTGGTGGCGGCGTGCCGTCCTCCCTTGGGTCGCTGTTTTCTTTCTTTACCCAGTGTCGTGCGAGGGAGCTTAGTGTTAAAATTCTTTCCCCACCCCCCCTCTTGTCCTTGTCACCCGGGGCCGTCACACTGGGCAAATCGGCCGATTTCCAACCCGGCTCCAGCAGCTGCGCAAGGGCAAATCGTCGCTGGGCAAATCGTCGCTTGGGGGGGGGGGGGGGGGGGGCTCCGGAAACCCTCCTCCCTAAGGGGGGAATTTAAATGGAGGGTCCCACACCGTGAATTTGAGTGCCCTCCCCGCTCTGGTTCGGCTCAAAAAAAGGGGACTGGGTGGGAACCCTTTTCCCCGGGGTGTGGGAAAATTTTTAAGCCCGGGGCGCGGTTTAAAAACCCTTTTAGTTTTAAGGGTTTCCGCCCCTTCCTTGGGCCTTTTTTTTTTTTAAAAAAGG